>NC_041388.1:672102431-672103003 GCF_002162155.2 Triticum dicoccoides | reverse complement strand
GAGAGACCCTCCCACTCGGGGGCTTAGCTGCAGTCCAGTACTCGCCTAAGTATTTGAAAATCCTACCAAGTGGAGAGCGACCCTCCCACTCGGGGGCTTAGTTGCAGTCCAGTACTCACCTAAGTATTTGAAAATCCTACCGAGTGGTGAGCCAGCCTCCCACTCGGGGGCTTAGCTGCGGTCCAGTACTCGCCTAAGTTTGAAAAATCCTACCGAGTGGAGAGCGACCCTCCCACTCGGGGGCTTAGCTGCAGTCCAGTACTCGCCTAAGTACGAAACACATCCCAATCCGCAAGGACGACAAGGTGCAGGTCGATTGCCACCTTCTCCTTGGGAGCTTCGCCACAAATACAACGTGCGCTCCATCTCAATCCGCAAGGACGACGAGGTGCAGGTCGACTGCCACCTTCTCCTTGGGAGCTTCGCCACAAATACAACGTGCGCTCCATCTCAATCCGCAAGGACGATGAGGTGCAGGTCGACTGCCACCTTCTCCTTGGGAGCTTCGCCACAAATACAATGTGCGCTCCATCCCACTCCGCAAGGACGACGAGGTGCAGGTCAACTGCCAC
>NC_041388.1:672092968-672102421 GCF_002162155.2 Triticum dicoccoides | reverse complement strand
AATCCGCAAGGACGACGAGGTGCAGGTCGACTGCCACCTTCTCCTTGGGAGCTTCGCCACAAATACAACATGCGCTCCATCCCACTCCGCAAGGACGACGAGGTGCAGGTCGACTGCCACCTTCTCCATCAGAGCTTCGCCACAAACACAACATGCACTCCATCACCGACCCGCAAGGATGACGAGGTGCAGGTCGACTACTACCTTCTCCTTCGGAGCTATGCCACAAATACAAAAGTTGTCTCGAGTGAAGAGCGAGTTCCACTCGATGGAGGATTCATGAAGATATTCAACGATAAACCAAGTTCAGATAAATCCTAAAGGTTCCAGACCACAGATCGAAGTGCTCGGGCATTCAGCCCGAAAGAGTTTAACGGTTACAAATACCACTCGGCATTCCGAGGCAAATTTAAAGTGGGGCATAAAAGTTTGTTCACTCCGCAGGAGGAGGACTGGCAGGCTCGACGAACTCGTCCAAGTCGACGCCGTCGGTGATCCGAGTGGCTGCAGCAATAAAAGTCTCCATAAAAGATCGGAAGTCATGCCTCTGGGTGTTGGCGACCTTGATTGCTGCCAGCTTATCTTGTCGCACCTCCTTGCAGTGGACACGAACCAAAGACAGAGCCACATCAGCACCACACCGGGCAGAAGATTTCTTCCACTCCTGCACTCGATCAGGGATCTCGTTAAGTCGAGTCATCAGGGACTCAAGATCATTCTGGAGCGTGGCCTCTGGCCAAAGTGTCGTGTCGATCTGTGACGTGGCGACCTTTAGTCGAGCCAAGTAGTCCACAACACCGTCGATGCGGGATTCTAGTCGGACCAGATTCATGGCAGTTTCATCTTTCACGGGAGAATTGATTGGGTCCAAACCAGGCTCAATCCGCCCAGTCTCCTCCTCGAAGTTCTGGCAAAACTCTGCATTCACGATCCAAGGATAAGTCAATTTTCATATGCTGAGTGGACAAAAAAACATCGGTCTGAACAAAATGTATACCTTCAAGTTTGATGAACAACTTCTTGGCAAGGCTCCTCAGATAGCTCTCCAGATCGTCCCTCCTGTGAGTGATGCCTTCCATCTTCTCGTATAGGTTGAGATTGTCCTTCTTCAAGCGCGTGCACTCCTTGTTGGCTTCGTTCAGGGAAGATTTCATCTTGGCATTATCTTCTTCCAATTGGCCGACTGAAGCTAGTTTCTGTTCAGCCAGAGCGGTTCTGTCGTCAGCTTTCTTTTGAGCAGCAGCCAAATCCTGATCCTTCTTCACCAGAGCTTTGTTCAGTTTTACTGCAAGGAAATGGTGCTTGATTCAGAAAGAGCAGAAGAGCACTCAAGCTTAAGACAAACCAGTCGACAAGCTCGTCTTACCATTGGCGTCGTCCTTGGCCTTTTGCAGCTCTGTCTTAGCCAATTCCAAGTCAAGGTTTAGCTGGATCTGCTGTTTCTCCAAGTCAGCAAAGCGAGCTCCAAGATCACAAGATTTCTGCAATCAGGCAAGAGAAGTTATTTTACAGCAAAAAACGACAAAGACAATAAATACTAAGACTACGGTCGACTACCCGCAGTCCACCATAGTCTCGGGGACTACACCCACTGGGTGCACTTTGCATGCCCCCACCGGTTCTGATCCCACTCGACCAGCCCGTCGGAGTCGAGTGCAGGGAGTAAAAAAAAGAAGTGGACAACAAGCTATTCAGACCCCAGTCGACTGCCAGTAGTCGATCGCGATCTCGGGGACTACACCCAGTGGGTGCACTTGGCGTGCCCCCACCGGTTTTGATCTCACTCGCCCAGACCGAGTGGAAGAGCGAAACTACCAAAAACGAAAGCAACATTACACTCGACACAGCCAGACCAGACCGAGCAAAAGAATCAAAATATAAAGACTACAGTCGACCGCCAGCAGTCCACCGTAGTCTCGGGGACTACACCCAGTGGGTGCACTCAGCGTGCCCCCACTAGTCCAAAAATTCAATCGACGCACCCAGTGGGTGTACAGATGCAAAGATTTTCGGAAAAAGAGTCTTCAGATAGCATATCCTAACAGAACAAGCGGTGACCAACTAACCTGAACATTGCTTTGGAGAGCCGAGCTGGCGTCATAGGCGGCCTGACTGGCATCCCGCACCGCCTTCATCTTCTCCATCATAATGCCCGCCTGGCGTATGGCTTCCTTGGCAGCATTCACTTCGTCCTCTGGGACATGATGGATCGCAAAAACTGAAGGAGGGTCGACAGGAGCTTGATCAGTCGGTGAAGAAGGCAGGGCACTCGACAATGGTACGACGAAGGTAACAGAACCCCGATTGGCATCACTAGCGTCCTGAACGACTGGTTCCGCCATCGGCGTCATCTATGGCACCTTGCTTGCAGGAGCTTGCCTATTTTTCCTCATCAAAGGCCTCTCAGGCTCTTCATCATCATCATCATCGGGGAGGTCAATAATGTTAGGAGCTGTTCAAAGATCAATCGCCGAAATCACATCACCCAATCGTACACATTGCAGTTGAGTCGACCAAATAAAGACAGAATGACAGAAATCATACCCAGATTGGAAGTGACTGCATCCTCCATTATCTCATCCTCATCCCTGTAAGCCGATGTCCCGGAAGTAGCAGCGCTGCCAGTTCCAAAGTTCGTCTGGTTAAATCAAGAAAAAATAAATAGCACGGAGCGTCGAGTGAGTACAAAGAGAGTCACTCACGCAGAAGCGACGGGGATGTCAATCTTAATCTTCGGCAACGCCTTCCGAGGCTTCTTCTCTGCAACTTTGAGATGCTTTGACACTTTTCCAGTCGGGGTTGGTGAAGATGTCCGAGGACGCTTTGAAGACTAACCAGTCTGAGCAATCGCCTTTTCACGGGTGCTCGATCATTCTTGGTCAAGCTTGGATCGCCTCTCCCTGCGAGGAGGCAACTCGACTTCCTCTTCGTCACTTGAGTCGTCGCTTTCTTCGTCCTCTTCTCTGTCAGAATGCCATTCGCCACTGTCGCCGCCGCTCGCCTCTCCCTCCAGATCTTGCTCTTGCTCTCCGTTGGGCACCGAGTACATTTCGATAAGGGCCTGAAAGAAAGCAGGAAGAATAAAGTCAGTCGACGCAGTATAGACAGCTGCGCGAGTGAATTCAGATTATAATCAAAAGCTCAGAATCGGACCTTTTCTGGTTCGTGGGACTGGTCGAATGGAGGAACTCTCCAGGCTCCCCTGGGGTTGTCCTTGTTTCCGGTGATGCCCGACAGCCACCCCTCCAGTGTGTCGTCATCGACCTCCTCCGGGTGAATCCGAGTGGTGTCGTCAAGACCCGAATACATCCACATCGGATGGTCTCGAGCTTGAAGAGGCTGGATGCACCGCCGAAGGAAAACCTCCAAGAGATCCACACCAGTGACCCCGTCACGGATGAGCTGGACCACTCGTTTGACCAACACCCTAACTTGCGCCTTCTCCTCCGAGAGTACCTTCAAAGAGGAGGGTTTCCTCACTCGGTCCATGGTAAAAGGAGGGAGGCCAATCGACTGCCCTGGCATCGACTGGTCTTTGCAGTAAAACCAGGTCGACTGCCATCCACGGACCGAGTCGGGAAGAATCATGTCCAGAAAGGAACTTTTCCCTCTCATCTGAACACCAAGACCCCCACACATCTGAATCACTTGTGTTCTCTCGTCACTCGGATTGGCCTTTTTCACCGTCTGAGAACGACAAGTGAAAATGTGCTTGAAAAGACCCCAGTGAGGCCGACAACCCAAGAAATTCTCGCACAAAGACATGAAAGAAGCGAGATACACGATTGTGTTGGGAGTGAAGTGGTGGAGTTGTGCCCCAAAGAAATTCAGAAATCCCCGAAAGAAAGAGTGAGGAGGCAAGGAAAATCCACGGTCGACGTGGGTGGCAAGGAAAACGTGCTCACCCTCCCGAGGTTGTGGCTCGGATTCCTTCCCCGGAAGCCGCGCCGATCCATGGGGGATCAGTCCTCCGTCGGCTAGGTCGTCGAGGTCTTCTTGGTGGATCGCCGAGCGGATCCAGCCGCCCTGGATCCAGCCCTTCGGCAGGCCGGCTCATGAGGAAGATCCACCCTGACTGGTCGCCTTCCCCTTCGCCTTTGCCATCACCTTCTTCGCCCGCTCTAGAGCCGCCGTCTTCTCCTTCCCCATCGTCGTCGGCGAGATGCGTACGGAGCGGCGGTGCTGGGGCGAGAGCGAGCGCGACGAAGAAGCCTGAAGAGGAGAAGAGGAAATGAGAACGCACTGTTCAAGAAACCCCGGTCCGGCGCCTTATATGAGGCCGCTTCCGAGTGGCTGACTGGTAGGCCCGGACGATCCTGTCAAATCCCGTAACAATCGCGCGCGCGATACGTGGCGAAAAAGGTGGCACAGAGATCGAGGCGGCTTCGCCCTATCCCATCCGATTACTGCAGCCTCCCCCGTCCTACGCGCTTCCCAAAATTCGAATCCCGCGAAATCTGCGGGCAGGAGAACAACTTGCCAGACAGAAGATCTCCTCCACACCGTCACTCGGAGTTTTGCAAGCAAAGAGACTCACTCGACAAAAAACTAAGAATGGATCAAGGCGACTGAAAAGGAAGTTACTGTTATCACTCAGGTTCATTGATCCGAAACAAGATATGCTCGTGGCATGAAAAATGAGTCAAAGAAGTTCTCAACTCCTTCCCCACTCAAACCTCAATCCATTCGGGGGCTAATGATGAAGCTATGTACCTAGGGTAGGATCATGGACCTGTCCTAACGGCCCTACCCAAGGACATCTCTAGAAGAAAACACCTTCCAATCGACTTGGAGGTGTTCCACTCGGCAGACTCAAAGACACTCGACCAAGAAGCAATCACTCGACCAAGATCCGACCACTCGATGGCCAGGAGACCTAAAGTCACTCCGCACGCTAATGGTCGGTCATTAAGTAGCTTTTATGGTCATAATAGCACTTTATTAGGGGCGTTACCAGTAACGCCCGACCTCAATGTATTTGAAACCCTGCATAACTGAGGGCCGGAGGGGTCTGGCAAACTCTATATAAGCCACCCCCTCCTCAGTATAAAGGGTTCGCACCCCTGTAATTCGTACACACATAATCCAGTCGACCGCCTCCGGGCTCCGAGACGTAGGGTTATTACTTCCTCCGAGAAGGGCCCGAACTCGTAAACCTCGTGTGCTTACAACTACTCCATAGCTAAGATCTTGCCTCTCCATACCTACCCCCTACACTACTGTCAGACCTAGAACCACGACACCCACCCCTATGCCGACACCGCTGACACCTGATGATGTCTACTACACAACCTTCTTCCTTGTAGACGTTGTTGGGCCTCCAAGTGCAGAAGTTTGTAGGACAGGAGCAAATTTCCCTCAAGTGGATTACCTAAGGTTTATCAATCCGTAGGAGGCGTGGGATGAAGATGGTCTCTCTCAAGCAACCCTGCAACCAAATAACAAAGAGTCTCTTGTGTCCCCAACACACCCAATACGACGATAAATTGTATAGGTGCACTAGTTCGGCGAAGAGATGGTGAAACAAGTGGTATATGGATCATAGATAATAGTTTTTGTAATCTGAAATAATAAAAACAACAAGGTAGCAAGTGATAAAAGTGAGCATAAACGGTATTGCAATGCTAGGAAACAAGGCCTAGGGTTCATACTTTCGCTAGTGTAAGTTCCCTCAACAATACTAACATAATTGGATCATAAAACTATCCCTCAACATGCAACAAAGAGTCACTCCAAAGTCACTAATAGCGGAGAATGAACGAAGAGATTATGGTAGGGTACGAAACCACCTCAAAATTATTCTTTCCAATCGATCCGTTGGGCTATTCCTATAAGTGTCACAAACAGCCCTAGAGTTCGTACTAGAATAACACCTTAAGATACAAATCAACCAAAACCCTAATGTCACCTCGATACTCCAATGTCACCTCAAGTATCCGTGGGCATGATTATACGATATGCATCACACAATCTCAGATTCATCTATTCAACCAACACATAGATCCTCAAAGAGTGCCCCAAAGTTCTACCGGAGAATCACGACGAAAACGTGTGCCAACCCCTATGCATAGGTTCCCATTGTCATGAAACCTGCAAGTTGGTCACCTTAACATACATCAAGTGGCACGTGGTATCCCATTGTCACCACGGATATCCACGGCAAGACATACATCAAGTGTTCTCAAGTCTTTAAAGACTCAATCCGATAAGATTACTTCAAAGGGGAAACTCGATTCATTACAAGAGAGAAGAGGGGGGGAAGAAACATCATAGGATCCAAATATAATAGCAAAGCTCGTGATACATCAAGATCGTATCATCTCAAGAACACAAGAGAGAGAGAGAGAGAGATCAAACACATAGCTACTGGTACATACCCTCAGCCCCGAGGGAGAACTACTCCCTCCTCGTCATGGAGAGCACCGGGATGATGAAGATGGCCACCGGAGAAGGATTTCCCCCTCCGGCAGGGTACCGGAACGGGTCTAGATTGGTTTTTGGTGGCTACGGAGGCTTCTGGCGGCGCAACTTCCGATCTATGTTGCGTTCTGGAAGTTTTAGGGTATATGGAGATATATAGGCAGAAGAAGCACGCCAGGGGAGCCACGGGGGCCCCACGAGGCAGAGGGCACGCCCTAGGGGGGTGGGCGCGCGCCCCACCCTTGTGGGCAGCTCCCGTATCTTCTGACGTGGGGTCCAAGTCCATCAGGTGTGTTTCCTTCCAAAAATAACTTCTCAAGTTGATTTCGTTTCGTTTCGACTCCGTCTGATATTCCTTTTTTCAAAACACTGAAATAGGCATAAAAGAACAAATCTGGGCTGGGCCTCCGGTTAATAGGTTAGTCCCAAAAATAATATAAAAGTGGATAATAAAGCCCAATATTGCCCAAAACAGTAGATAATATAGCATGGAGCAATCAAAAATTATCGATACGTTGGAGACGTATCACCTGCCTGCTTCAACCACTCCCCCGGCTCACCGTTCCAGCCCCACGACAAACCGACCACTGTAGACCCATCTTCTTCCAGGGGTAAGCTCCATGCTCCTGTTAGTCACTGTTCCGCTGCTGTCGTCACCTGTCCTAACAACTCCCCTCTCCTCTCTGACACAACACCACCTCTGCCCATCTCTGACCTGGAACCACATGAGTTTGCAATCCATAAGTAGTGCTGCAAGAAAAAATGCGTTGCTTCCTTCTCCAAGGACGCTGTGCGGCATAGCGCTCGCCTCGCCGGCAAAGAAGCTAGGACGTACACGCCCATGACTCTCAAAGCTGCTAAAGCCAAGGCGACCCGTTTCTCCAAAGACGACGTAGCCAAGGCGCTCGACGATGCCATTGCTGCCGCCGCCCTCGACGACTGCTCCGCTCCTCCTGCCTCTGCAGAGGACCTGGCGGCCATCACCCTGCTTTGTGGCGCCGAGGACAACCAGGCCGTAGAGATCATCAAAGCAGGCAACAAGGAGGGTGACAACCATGCCCCATGAGGCTACGACATCCTCTCGCGATCACCACTCGGTGGCCACATCGGTGCTCTGCTACACTGACTACTAACTATGCACGTCCCTTTAGTTCTATGCTTTCATCCTGCCAAGTACGCAAATGTTGGTGCTCCTGGGCCTCGCTCGATAAAATTCTTCTACTTCGAGGCTTCCCCATCCAATTCAGACTATGGATCTCCAATATCTTGACTACGGGCAAATCCTCTGTGCTTCTTAACGGCGTCCTAGGCCCATGGATTTCTTGCAAAAATGGCCTGCGACAGGGGGACCCCGTTTCCCCCTTCCTGTTCACTATCGTAGTAGATCTTCTGCAACAAATGATCTCCAAAACCCCCATCTTTCATGCCTCCACCACCCCCTCCTCACACATCTGCTGCCCACTACACTACAGTACGCCGACGACACCTTGATAATCGCTGCTACCTCCCCCTCGGTGGCCACTCTTCTCAAATCCATCCTAAATGACTTCGTGTCTGCCACTGGGTTACAAATCAACTTCTCCAAGACCTGCTTCGTCCCTCTCCACAGGTCCCCTCCGGATCAGCACACCATTACTGCCACCCTTGGCTGCCCCATCTCCTCCTTCCCTCAAACCTACCTTGTCCTAGCTGTCTCCCCCCTTTGCCGGCCGCCAAACCTGTTTCTGCCAATTCTAGAACGTTGCAAAAAATTCCTTGCAGGTTGGCGAGCCAAGCTGCTCTCTCGTGGCGACAGACTGATTCTAATTACAGCAGTTCTCGACTCCCCGCTCGCTTATTTCATGTTTGTTTTTGTTCTTTCCAAAAAAAGTTCTAAAACAGATCGATGCTCTTAGACATGCTTTCTTCTGGAAAGCGGAGGATACATGCTCAGGGGCTATCTGCCTCATCACTTTAGACGATGTTTGCACACCAAAAAAGTTCGGTGGTTTAGGCATTAAAAACTTGCATATACAAAACACTTGCCTCCTTATGAAGTTTGCGGTCAAGGCGCTTCTACCCCCCGACACACCTTGTCTAGACTGGCTCTCTCTGCAACACCCAAACGCCTTGGTCTCACCCTCCTCCCATAGCTCCTTTTTATGCAAAACCATAAACACACAGATCCCAAAACTGCAACATATTTCCTTTGTGCTAACAAACAGTGAAGCTATGACTTACTTCTGGTTCGAGCTTACTCCACATCCGCTCTCCACGGTTTACCCATGCCTCTACTCTCACTCCAGTGGGCCTTTCGTTAGAGTGGTAAATATTATGCGCTTCGGTATAGACTTTAACCTGTGTGACCGTCTGACCTCTACAGCTGTTGCAGATTTGTCCTCTCTTCTGTCCTTGCTGCGGGATTTTATGCTGAACGCCGAGCAGGACTCACGCTTCCTCAACGGTGGTCATCCATTCTCCACCAAGAAAGCATACGACCTGCTGATACAAGGAGCGGACAAAGACACAAACGCCAAGATCTTTTGGCCTACCAGAGTGCCAACAAGATCAAGGTTTTCGCATCGTTGGCCTTCAAGGGGCGACTAAACACAAAGGCCAATCTCGCTCGCAAGACAATCACTCCTACAGCCACATGCCCGAGATGTTCTCTCCAAGACGAAGATACAGATCACTTGTTCATGTTCTGCCCGCTGGCTGCCAGGATTTGGCAACGCTGCAGAATTGGAATCCACCCTCTCTCCTTGCATCTACTTTGGGACAATGCCACACTACCAACAAATCTGGACACGACTGCCTGGCCCTTCATCCTCTTGGCAATCATGTGGCGCATTTGGGATGCCAGGAATGAGCAGGCCTTCAACTCCATCAACGCACACTCCTCTCTGTCACTTAAACTAATTGTATCAGACCTGGACTTATGGTCACATCGCTTATGAAAGCAATGTGATAAGGACGTCGTCTTCTCGTGGCGGTTTTTCCTCTCCTCGCGCCTCGGCATAACTATGTAATCTGTCATGTTTGTGATTCTGCTCT
>NC_041388.1:672070481-672092563 GCF_002162155.2 Triticum dicoccoides | reverse complement strand
AAAAAATATTATGGGATGAAGGGGGTATGAGATAGTACCCGTCAACTTACTTGTACTGCAACTGCAAGACCATTATCCAGAACAACCGTTTATATCAGCATTTTGTACAAACAAGTGTTGTTACCATTATCCACAGGACCAATTCCATATCTGCATATAGTAAAAAGAATGCCTTAAGGAAGTAGGACTATATATGTATTATTGGAAAACCAACCAATCATAATGTGGATTGTACAAAAATTATACTCCATATAGGCAGGCCAATTATGAGCATCCAACACCAAAGGATTGCTGCAAAAGGTGCTCAGAAAACTAGGGAACCTGACCTTCGTAGAAATATGAATATGTAAGTATATAATCCAGAAAAAAAGTAGAAACAATGTTTTATAAATGCCCTGAAGAGTAGTATACCCTGACTATCACAACTCTTACTATATGTTTCGTTGGGCTGGAAAACGATTCTACCACCGATACATTCTTTGGTCTTCAGCACACATATATGAACAAGAAAATGCATGAAGAAAAATGTGATGTAATTGCTTTGATTAAATGATCATCATACATAATAAGCACATGGCAACTTCGTCGTTTATTGGTAAATTATAAGAAGCAATAGACTCCAAGCCACACCTGGATGGACGGTGCTAGCAGTGCTGTCCAGTTTGTTGTAACTTTGTGTATAAATGATCAGCATACATAGTAAGCACATGGCAATTTCGTCGTTTATGGGTGAATTATAAGAAGCAATACACTCCAAGCCACACCTGGATGGACGGTGCTAGCAGTGCTGTCCAGTTTGTTGTAACTTTGTGTACTACCATGTCCATCCCAAGCTTTGCTTACACACTCCGGTAAATCTTTAAATCTCGTGTGCTCCTGTTTCAAAAATGTTATGTACTCCATGTCTTAAAGAACCATTGGCATAGTCTATGCATAGTTAGAAAAGGTCAACAGTTTTTATTCAAACTCTCTAATCCTCTTTGCAGTAGGCGAATCATAAATATATCACCAAATCTGCCATTAATTTTTTTTGTTCATATTCAGGCATGATAGAGATCCTTAATAATATAGCCACAAAAGGAGTTATGCATACTTGCAACACAAGCCTTATAAAATGTTAAAAGATATTTCATCCGAAGTACAATTTCTAACAGAAGCATAGAATAACAAACAGTAAGGAGTAACTACATGATGCATCACAAGCTCCGGAGCATGAGAAATTGAGAATACATGGAGGAAAATTTCTATCAGTTAGAACTGAATGAATACCTTAGCAGAACAGTAAGGACTAGGGCTCTGCAGCATTGTGATTTTCTTCCACACCAAGTGCCAGAACGACTCTCCTCAGAATGGCATCAACTGGCTGATGTGAGTTCTCAACAGCCTTGCTTGTAGCTTGCCATTTCTCGCCATGTTTTGGTTTAGCAACAACACATCATTTTAGAACATCCCTTTGCGTATCTGCATTTCCATGCTGAAGTTCAAATTTATAGTACAACGCCCAAAAATCCCCAATATCAGGAGCAAGGGAAACAACTCTATTTAACCAACTTCTTGCTTTATCAACCTTCCTGTCATGCCAGAAAAGTTTGGCAACAGCTGCGATGCCATGTGGATCATCATCACATCTCTTTATAGCGTCTGAGCTCTTTGATTTGCGTTGGGGACGTGGCACCATCTCAATAGCTGCAGCCCACAAAATACCACTTGTTGGACACTGATACGTCTCCAACGTATCTATAATTTTTGATTTCTCCATGCTATATTATCTACTGTTTTGGACTATATTGGGCTTTACTTTCCACTTTTATATTATTTTTGAGACTAACCTATTAGCCGGAGGCCCAGCCCAGAATTGCTGTTTTTTTTCCTATTTTAGTATTTCGGAGAAACAGAATATCAAACGGAGTCCAAACGGAATAAAACCTTCGGGAACGTGATTTTCTCACCGAACGTGATCCAGGAGACTTAGACCCTACTCCAAGGAGTCAAAGAGGCGGTCACGAGGGTGGGGGGCGCGCCCCCCTGCCTCGTGGGCCCCTCGGTGCTCCACCGACGTACTCCTTCCTCCTATATATACCTAGGTACCCCCAAACGATCAAAAACGAAGCCAAAAACCTAATTCCACCACCGCAACTTTCTGTATCCACGAGATCCCATCTTGGGGCCTTTTCCGGAGCTCCGCCAAAGAGGGCCGTCATCACGGAGGCTTCTACATCATCATAGCCTCTCCGATGAAGTGTGAGTAGTTTACCTCAGACCTTCGGGTCCATAGTTAGTAGCTAGATGGCTTCTTCTCTCTTTTTGGATCTCAATACAAAGTTCTCCCCCTCTCTTGTGGAGATCTATTCGATGTAATCTTCTTTTTGCGGTGTGTTTGTTGAGACCGATGAATTGTGGGTTTATGATCAAGTCTATCTATGAATAATATTTGAATCTTCGCTGAATTCTTTTATGTATGATTGGTTATCTTTGTAAGTCTCTTCGAATTACCCGTTTGGTTTGGCTAACTAGATTGGTAGTTCTTGCCATGGGAGAAGTGCTTAGCTTTGGGTTCGATCTTGCGGTGTCCTTTCCCAGTGACAGAAGGGGCAGCAAGGCACGTATTGCATCGTTGCCATCGAGGATAACAAGATGGGATTTATTTCATATTGCATGAATTTATCTCTCTACATCATGTCATCTTGCTTAAAGCGTTACTCTGTTTTTAACTTAATACTCTAGATGCATGCTGGATAGCGGTCGATGAGTGGAGTAATAGTAGTATATGCAGAATCGTTTTGGTCTACTTGTCATGGACGTGATGCCTATATACATGATCATGCCTAGATATTCTCATAACTATGCTCAATTTTGTCAATTGCTCAACAGTAATTTGTTCACCCACCGTAGAATACTTATGCTCTTGAGAGAAGCCACTAGTGAAACCTATGGCCCCCGGGTCTATTCTCATCATATCAATCTCCATCACTTTAATCTTGTTTTGCTTTTTTACTTTGCCTTTTACTTTTTACTTTGCATCTCTATACTAAAAATACCAAAAATATTATATCTATCAGATCTCACTCTCGTAAGTGACCTTGAAGGGATTGACAACCTCTAATCGCGTTGGTTGCGAGTAGCTATCGTTTTGTGCAGGTACGAGGGACTTGAGCGTGGCCTCCTACTGGATTGATACCTTGGTTCTCAAAAACTGAGGGAAATACTTACGCTACTCTGCTGCATCATACCTTCCTCTTCGGGGAAATCCAACACAAGCTCAAGAGGTAGCAAGAAGGATTTCTGGCGCCGTTGCCGGGGAGTCTACGCAAAAAGTCAACATACCAAGTACCCATCACAATCCCTATCTCTCGCATTACATTATTTGCCATTTGCCTCTCGTTTTCCTCTCCCCCACTTCACCCTTGCTGTTTTATTCGCCCTCTGTTTCCCAATCTCCTTCTCCTTCTCTTTCTCCGCTCGCCTTTTTGTTTGCCCGTGTGTTGGATTGCTTGTTTGTCACGATGGCTCAAGATACTATCAAATTGTGTGACTTCACCAATACCAATAATAATGATTTCCTTAGCACTCCGATTGCTCCTCTTGCCAATACTGAATCTTGCGAAATCAATACTTTTTGTTAAATCTTGTTATGAAAGATCAATTCACCGACCTTCCTAGTGAAGATGTCGCTACTCATCTGAATAGCTTCGTTGATTTATGTGATATGCAAAAGAAAAAAGATGTTGATAATGATGTCGTTAAATTGAAGCTATTGCCTTTTTCTCTTAGAGATCGTGCTAAAGCTTCGTTTTCATCTTTGCCTAAAAATAGTATTGATTCTTGGAACAAGTGCAAAGATGCTTTTATCTCTAAGTATTTCCCTCCTGCTAAGATCATCTCGCTTAGAAACGATATTATGAACTTTAAGCAACTTGATCATGAACATGTTGCACAAGCTTGGGAGAGAATGAAATTAATAATACGTAATTGCCCTACTCATGGTTTGAATTTGTGGATGATTATACAAAATTTTTATGCCGGATTGAATTTTGCTTCTAGAAATCTTTTAGATTCGGCCACGGGAGGCACTTTTATGGAAACTAGAAGATTTCCCGCGCGTTGCTGCGGAACCATTTGCAACAACCATGTTGTTATATAAAGAATCAGTAAAAAAAGATATAATATAAACTCAATGGGCTATGTAATCTAGCAAGATGTATACAAAGATTAAGTGATGATTCGAAACATGTTCAGTAAAATGTTCCTGATAATAACACAATACATAAGAAAAAATTAACTACAAAAAAGATGACAGAATCGAAGCACCAACTATCAGACTTGCAAATGAACCATTGAATGTTTTATATAAATCCCGAAAGCTGGTTTCTAAAAGACAAAACTGACGCAAAAGCTTGTATTAGACTAAATCTCCAAAGGAGGAATGTCTTCCAACTCGCAGCGTCTGCTCCACCAAAATTGAAAGAATGAAAAAAAATCAGGACGCATCTACTTACTACAACAATTATCTGAATGACATTAACAGGATCTATTAAAAGAAAATGAGAACAAAATTGCATGCATGCTTACATGTATCATCAGATCACAAAAAGAAGTTCTCGGAATCTTGAATGGATGCATGAGTGCGCACATGGGCTGCAGAAAATTGCTGCTCGAAATGGGAAAGCTCAGTGGTGTGCGTCATTTGGAATAATCGAGATAGCAAACGGAAACGGGGATGAGGATGTCACCGTTTCACCCTATGCCCATGATACCAGTCCGTGCGTCCACCCTGTGTAGAATGAACGAAAAGAAAGACAAAAAATGCCTCATGTATATGAGTACCTAAATTCATCCAAACCTATTCTTTTTAATCAAGTAACCATTATGACTTGCATAAATAGAAGATATAATAAAGTGTAGTCCTTGGTGGTACATGATTTGTTCGAACCATTCATTGCATAAAATGGAGGGAATCATATTCCTCTGTAGTCTTGTGTACTGAGAGAACTATAAGGCACATGTCATGTGTTCATATCCAATTTAGATAAATTTTAGAGATGCGATGCTTACCTAGAAACGTGATTAATAAGTGATGTAGTATTCAGGAAGAAAGCAGAAATAGGCATTGCAATCTGCCAAAAATCATCAAGCAGCTTGGGGCCGAATTTGGTAAAATGACAAACTAGACTTAAATTTCACACAGTAATATAACTTAGCAGAAACAGACATGCAGTAAGCAAAATCAACAACACGGCGAGGTTAAATTGCGAGATATAATCAGGGATTTACGTAGTTACCTAGTACTTGTCCATGTCGAAGGAAATAAAGCAGGGGGGACTTGTTCTTGATCCAGTGGGCATCAGCCAGAGATGGTACTGGAACTTTGGCCGCAGAGCGCATAGACAACGACCTGCAGGCATAGCGTCATGAAGTGTTTCGCCAGTGCTTGGGGAAGCTTCGAGTCGACGCTTCGTGCCGATTTTGTGATTCATCGCCCTATCCAAAACGATTTGTAATGACATGGGGGCTGTACGACGGGTGTCAACAGGGGTTCAGATCCATCCCTCCAGCAAACTGATTTTCTGAGGGCAAAACCTGATTACCTAGAGCAGGGGTGTTGGTTATGGCGGAAGACTACGGGAATGGAGCATATCAGTTCCTTATAAGGGAGATTAACTCCATCTGTTATTCTTGCGTTTGCTTAGTGGAGAAGATGAAAAGGGTCTGGTGTAGAATGCGAAGAGAGTTGTGCAAAATCAATCGATTCAGCCGGGACTGGGGAGTAATTAGGGAGACCACGGGCTGCTCAGATTTTTCTATTGAATGAATTGTAATCAAGAAATTATGTCTGCCTGGGTGGGCTTTTCTTATGGCAGATGGGCGGGCCGCGAGGAACAGAACAGGTAGGCCAACTCAAAAAAAGGGACAAAACAGGTAGGTGTAGCGCGATGCGGAACGGAGATGCCGGCTGGAAGCTTCAATAGACCAGTTGAAGATTTTACATGTGGGACCTACTTGATGACGTGGATAGCCTGCATGCTAAGAGAATTGGTAGTAGTGGGGATCAACTATTTAGGATATATAGATCACTTTAGGAGATGCTACTAAACTCGTAGATAATATTATGGTTAATTATTCTCAATGGCATACTAAAAGATCTTCTAATAAAAAAGTGCATGCGATAGAAGAAATCAATGTTTTGAGTGGAAAGATGGATGAACTTATGAAATTATTTGCTACTAAGAGTGTTTCTTCTGATCCTAATGATATGCCTTTGTCTACTTTGATTGAGAATAACAATGAATCTATGGATGTGAATTTTGTTGGTAGGAATAATTTTGGTAACAACGCTTATAGAGGGAATTTTAATCCCAGGCCATATCCTAGTAATCCTTCTAATAATTATGGGAATTCCTACAACAACTCTTATGGAAATTATAATAAGATGCCCTCTTAATTTGAGAATAGTGTTAAAGAGTTTATGAATTCACAAAAGAATTTTAATGCTTTGCTTGAAGAGAAATTGCTTAAAGTTGATGATTTGGCTAGGAATGTTGATAGAATTTCTCTTGAGATTGATTCTTTAAAGCTTAGATCTATTACTCCTAAGCATGATATCAATGAGTCTCTCAAAGCCATGAGAATTTCCATTGATGAGTGCAAGGAAAGAACCGCTAGGATGCGTGCTTCCAAAGATGCCTTTATTAAAGCATGTTCTTCTAATTCCTATGAAAATCAAGATGAAGATCTAAAAGTTATTGATGTGTCTCCTATTAAATCTTTGTTTTGCAATATGAATCTTGATGAAACTGAATATGATCTTCCTTTACCTAGAAGGTGTTCTAAAAATTCGGAGTATTTAGATCTTTATGATGAAATTGATGAAAGTGGGATTGAAAGAAATAAAAATCTAGATGTTGCTAAACCCACTATATTGGATTTCAAGGAATTTAATTATGAAATTTGCTCTTTAATTGATTATATTTCCTTGTTGCAATCCGTGCTAAATTCTCCACATGTTTATAGTCAAAAGAAAGCCTTCACCGAACATATTGTTGATGCCTTGATGCAATCTTATGAAGAAAAACTTGAGTTGAAAGTTTCTATCCCTAGAAAACTATATGATGAGTGGGAACCAACTATTAAAATTAAAATTAAAGATCATGAGTTTTATGCTTTGTGTGATTTGGGTGCTAGTGTCTCTACTATTCCCAAGACTTTGTGTGATTTGCTAGATTTCCGTAATTTTGATGATTGCTCTCTAAACTTGCATCTTGCGGATTCCACTATTAAGAAACCTATGGGAATAATTAATGATGTTATTATTGTTGCAAATAGGAATTATGTGCCCGTAGATTTCATTGTTCTTGATATAGGTTGCAATCCTTCTTGCCCTATTATTCTTGGTAGACCTTTCCTTAGAACGGTTGGTGTGATTATTGATATGAAGGAAGGGAACATTAGAATTCAATTTCCATTAAAAAAGGGCATGGAACACTTTCCAAGAAATAAAATAAAATTGCCACATGAAACTATCATGATAGCCACTTATTGATTGCCTACCAAAGATGGCAATACCTAGATCTATCCTCGCTTTTATGCCTAGCTAGGGGCGTTAAACGATAGTGCTTGTTGGGAGGCAACCCAATTTTATTTTTATTCCTTGCTTTTTGCTCCTGTTGAGTAATAAATAAATTATTTAGCCTCTGTTTTGGTTGTGTTTTTTTTGTGTTTAATTAGTGTTTGTTCCAAGTAGAACCGTTGGGAAGACTTGGGGAAAGTCTTGTTGAACTTGCTGTAAAAAACAGAAACTTTAGTGCTCACGATAACTGCTGTCATTTTTATTTGGAGAGTGCTATTTAGTTAATTATTTTTGAAGATTATTAATATATAAATTCCTCACATCTACCAATTTATTTTAGAATTTTTGGGGTTCCAGATATTGCGCTAGCTACAGATTACTACAGACTGTTCTGTTTTTGACAGATTCTGTTTTTCGTGTGTTGTTTGCTTATTTTGATGAATCTATGGTTAGTAAAATAGTTTATAATCCATAGAGAAGTTGGAATACAGTAGTTTTAACACCAATATAAATAAAGAATGAGTTCATTACAGTACCTTGAAGTGGTCTTTTGTTTTCTTTCGCTAACGGAGCTCACGAGTTTTCTACTTTAAGTTTTGTGTTGTGAAGTTTTCAAGTTTTGGGTGAATTATTGTGATGGATTATGGAACAAGGAGTGGCAAGAGACTAAGCTTTGGGATGCCCATGGCACCCCCAAGATAATCCAAGGACACCAAAAATTCAAAGCTTGGGGATGCCCCGGAAGGCATCCCCTCTTCCGTCCACTTCCATCGGTAATTTACTTGGAGCTATATTTTTATTCACCAACATGATATGTGTTTTGCTTGGAGCATCTTGTATTATTTGTGTCTTTGGTTGTTAGTGTGACACAATCATCCTTGCTGTACACACCTTTTGAGAGAGCCATACATGATTTAGAATTTGATACAATACTCTATGTGCTTCACTTATATCTTTTGAGCTATGTAGTTTTGCTCTATGTGCTTCACTTATATATTTTGAGCACTATAATTTTGCTCTATGTGCGTCACTTAGATTTTTTAGAGCATGGTGGTGGACTTGTTTTAAAGAAACTATTGATCTCTCATACTTCACTTAAATTATTTTGAGAGTCTTAATAGCATGGTAATTTGCTTAATAATAACATGCTTGGTATTCAAGATTTGTGAAACTTTCTTTTGAGTGTGTTGAATACTAAGAAAAGTTGGATGCTTGATAATTGTTTTGAGATATGGAGGTAGTAATATCAAAGTCATTCTAGTAGAGTAATTGTGAATTTGAGAAGTGCTTGAGTTAAAGTTTGCAAGTCCCGTAGCATGCACGTATGGTAAATGTTATGGAACAAATTTGAAACATGAGGTGTTATTTGATTGTCCTCCTTATGAGTGGCGGTCGGGGACGAGCGATGGTCTTTTCCTACCAATCTATCGCCCTAGGAGCATGCGCGTAATACTTTGGTTTTTGATGGCTTGTAGATTTTTGCAATAAGTATATGAGTTCTTTATGACTAATGTTGAGTCCATGGATTATATGCACTCTCACCATTCCATCATTGCTAGCCTCTACGGTACCGTGCATTGCCCTTTCTCACATCGAGAGTTGGTGCAAACTTCGCCGGTGCATCCAAACCCCGTGATATGATAAGCTCTTTCACACACAAACCTCCTCATATCTTCCTCAAAACAGCCACCATACCTACCTATTATGGCATTTCCATAGCCATTCCGAGATATATTGCCATGCAACTTTCCACCATCCAGTTTATCATGACACATTCATCATTGTCATATTGCTTAGCATGATCATGTAGTTGACATAGTATTTGTGGCAAAGCCACCGTTCATATTTTTTTCATACTTGTCACTCTTGATTTATTGCATATCCCGGTACACCGCCGGAGGCATCCATATAGAGTCATACTTTGTTCTAGTATCGAGTTGTAATCATTGAGTTGTAAATAAATATAAGTGTGATGATCATCATTCAATAGAGCATTGTCCCAAAAAAAGAGAAAGGCCAAAGAAAAAAAGAAGGCCCAAAAAAAGAAAATAAGAAGGGGCAATGTTACTATTCCTTTTTTCCACACTTGTGCTTCAAAGTAGCACCATGTTCTTCATATAGAGAGTCTCTTGAGTTATCACTTTCATATACTAGTGGGAATTTTCATTATAGAACTTGGCTTGTATATTCCAACAATGGGCCTCCTCAAGTGCCCTAGGTCTTCATGATCAAGCAAGTTGGATGCACACCCACTTAGTTTCTTTTGTTGAGCTTTCATACATTTATAGCTCTAGTGCATCTATTGTTGGGGAACGTTGCAGAAAACAAAAAAAATTCCTACGTTTCACCAAAATCAATCTATGGAGTCAACTAGCAACGAGAGGAGAGTGCATCTACATACCCTTGTAGATCGCGTGCGGAAGCGTTCAAGAGAACGGGGATGGTGGAGTCGTACTCGCCGTGATCCAAATCACCGATGACCAAGCGCCGAACGGACGGCACCTCCGCGTTCAACACATGTACGGTTGGGAAGACGTCTCCTCCTTCTTGATCCAGCAAGGGGGGAGGAGAGGTTGATGAAGATCCAGCAGCACGACGGCGTGGTGGTGGACACAGCACTGATCGCAGCAGGGCTTCGTCGAGCTTCTGCGAGAGGGAGAGGTGTAGCAGGGGAGAGGGAGGCGCCAAGGCTTTAGGTGTCGCTGCCCTCCCTCCCCCCTTTATATAGGCCCCTAGGGGGGTGCGCCGGCCCTAGGAGATGGGATCTCCTAGGAGGGGCGGCGACCAAGGGGGTGGAGTACCCCCAAAGCAAGTGGAGGCGCCCCCTCCCCTAGGGTTCCCAACCCTAGGCGCATGGGGGGCCCAAGGGGGTGCACCAGCCCACTATGGGCTGGTTCCCCTCCCCACTTCAGCCCATGGGGCCCTCCGGGATGGGTGGCCCCACCCGATGGACCCCCGGGACCCATCCGGTGGTCCCGGTACAATACCGGTGACCCCGAAACTTTCCTGATGGCTGAAACTACACTTCCTATATATAATTCTTCACCTCCGGACAATTCCGGAACTCCTCGTGACGTCCAGGATCTCATCCGGACTCTGAACAACTTTCGGATTACTGCATACTCATATCTATACAACCCTAGCATCACCGAACCTTAAGTGTGTAGACCCTACGGGTTCGGGACACAAGCAGACATGACCGAGACGATTCTCTGGTCAATAACCAACAGCGGGATCTGGATACCCATGTTGGCTCCCACATGCTCCTCGATGATCTCATCGGATGAACCACGATGTCGAGGACCTAATCAATCCCGTACTCAATTCCCTTTGTCAATCGGTACGTTACTTGCCTGAGACTCGATCGTCGGTATCCCAATACCTTGTTCAGTCTCGTTACCGGCAAGTCACTTTAATCATACCGTAATGCATGATCCCGTGATCAACCACTTGATCACATTGAGCTCATTATGATGATGCATTACCGAGTGGGCCCAGAGATACCTCTCCGTCATACGGAGTCACAAATCCCAGTCTCGATTCGTGCCAACCCAACAGACACTTTCGGAGATACCTGTAATGTACCTTTATAGTCACCCAGTTACGTTGTGACGTTTGGCACACCCAAGGCACTCCTATGGTATCCGGGAGTTGCACAATCTCATGGTCTAAGGAAATGATACTTGACATCCAGAAAAGCTACAGCAAACGAACTACACGATCTTTGTGCTATGCTTAGGTTTGGGTCTTGTCCATCACATCATTCTCCTAATGATGTGATCCCGTTATCAATAACATCCCCATGCCCATAGCCAGGAAACCATGACTATCTGTTAATCAACGAGCTAGTCAACTAGAGGCTCACTAGGGACACATTGTGGTCTATGTATTTACACATGTATTACGATTTCCGGATAATACAATTATAGCATGAATAATAGACAATTATCATGAACAAGGAAATATAATAATCATTTTATTATTGCTTCTAGGGCATATTTCCAACAGTCTCCCACTTGCACTAGAGTCAATCATCTAGTTACATTGTGATGAATCGAACACCCATGGAATTCTGGTGTTGATCATGTTTTGCTCTAGGGAGAGGTTTAGTCAACGGATCTGCTACATTCAGGTCCGTATGTACTTTACAAATCTCTATGTCTCCATTTTGAACACTTTCACGAATGGAGTTGAAGCGACGCTTGATATGCCTAGTCTTCCTGTGAAACCTGGGCTCCTTGGCAAGGGCAATAGCTCCAGTGTTGTCACAGAAGAGAGTCATCGGGCCCGACGCATTGGGTATGACTCCTAGGTCGGTAATGAACTCCTTCACCCAGACTGCTTCGTGTGCTGCCTCCGAGGCTGCCATGTACTCCGCTTCACATGTAGATCCCACCACAACGCTTTGCTTGCAACTGCACCAGCTTACTGCCCCACCATTCAAAATATACACGTGTCCAGTTTGTGACTTAGAGTCATCCAGATCTGTGTCAAAGCTAGCATCAACGTAACCCTTTACGACGAGCTCTTCGTCACCTCCATAAACGAGAAACATTTCCTTGGTCCTTTTCAGGTACTTCAGGATATTCTTGACCGCTGTCCAGTGTTCCATGCCGGGATTACTTTGGTACCTTCCTACCAAACTCACGGCAAGGGTTACATCAGGTCTGGTACACAGCATAGCATACATGATAGACCCTATGGCCGAGGCATAGGGGACGACACTCATCTTTTCTCTATCTTCTGCCATGGTCGGGCATTGAGCCAAGCTCAATCTCGTACCTTGCAATACAGGCAAGAACCCCTTCTTTGACTGATCCATTTTGAACTTCTTCAATATCTTGTCAAGGTACGTACTCTGTGAAAGACCAATGAGGCGTCTCGATCTATCTCTATAGATCTTGATGCCTAATATATAAGCAGCTTCTCCAAGGTCCTTCATTGAAAAACATTTATTCAAATAGGCCTTTATGCTTTCCAAGAATTCTATATCATTTCCCATCAACAGTATGTCATCCACATGCAATATGAGAAATGCTACAGAGCTCCCACTCACTTTCTTGTAAATGCAGGCTTCTCCATAAGTCTGCATAAACCCAAACGCTTTGATCATCTCATCAAAGCGAATGTTCCAACTCCGAGATGCTTGCACCAGCCCATAAATCGAGCGTTGGAGCTTGCACACCTTGTCAGCATTCTTAGGATCGACAAAACCTTCCGGCTGCATCATATACAATTCTTCCATAAGGAAACCATTAAGGAATGTCATTTTGACGTCCATTTGCCATATCTCATAATCATAGAATGCGGCAATTGCTAACATTATTCGGACGGACTTCAGCTTCGCTACAGGTGAGAAAGTCTCATCGTAGTCAACCCCTTGAACTTGTCGATAACCCTTAGCGACAAGCCGAGCTTTATAGATGGTCACATTACCATCCGCGTCTGTCTTCTTCTTAAAGATCCATTTATTTTCTATGGCTCGCCGATCATCGGGCAAGTCAGTCAAAGTCCATACTTCGTTTTCATACATGGATCCTATCTCGGATTTCATGGCTTCCAGCCATTTGTCGAAATCCGGGCCCGCCATCGCTTCTTCATAGTTCGAAGATTCACCGTTGTCTAACAACATGATTTCCAAGACAGGGTTGCCGTACCACTCTGGTGCGGAACGTGTCCTTGTGGACCTACGAAGTTCAGTAGCAACTTGATCTGAAGTTTCATGATCATCATTAACTTCCTCTCTAGTCGGTGCAGGCACCTCAGGAACATTTTCCTGAGTTGCGCCACTTTCCGGTTCAAGAGGTAATACTTCATCAAGTTCTACTTTCCTCCCACTTACTTCTTTTGAGAGAAACTCTTTCTCTAGAAAGGATCCATTCTTGGCAACAAAGATCTTGCCTTTGGATCTGAGGTAGAAGGTATACCCAATAGTTTCTTTAGGGTATCCTATGAAGACGCATTTTTCCGACTTGGGTTCAAGCTTTTCAGGTTGAAGTTTCTTGACATAAGCATCGCATCCCCAAACTTTTAGAAACGACAGCTTAGGTTTCTTCCCAAACCATAATTAATATGGTGTCATCTCAACGGATTTCGACGGAGCCCTATTTAAAGTGAATGCGGCAGTCTCTAAAGCATAGCCCCAAAATGATAGCGGTAAATCGGTAAGAGACATCATAGATCGCACCATATCTAATAGAGTGCGATTACGACGTTCGGACACACCATTACGCTGAGGTGTTCCAGGCGGCGTGAGTTGTGAAACTATTCCACGTTTTCTTAAGTGTGTGCCAAATTCGTGACTCAAGTATTCTCCCCCACGATCTGATCGCAAGAACTTGATTTTCCTATCACATTGATTCTCAACCTCACTCTGAAATTCCTTGAACTTTTCAAAGGTCTCAGACTTGTGTTTCATTAAGTAGACATACCCATATCTACTCAAGTCATCAGTGAGGGTGAGAACATAATGATAACCACCGCGAGCCTCAACACTCATTGGACCGCACACATCTGTATGTATGATTTCCAATAAGTTGGTTGCTCGCTCCATTGTTCCTGAGAACGGAGTCTTGGTCATCTTACCCATGAGGCATGGTTCGCACGTGTCAAATGATTCGTAATCAAGAGACTCTAAAAGTCCATCTGCATGGAGCTTCTTCATGCGTTTGACACCTATGTGACCAAGGCAGCAATGCCACAAGTATGTGGGACTATCATTATCAACCTTACATCTTTTGGTATTCACACTATGAATATGTGTAGCATTACGCTTGAGATTCATTAAGAATAAACCATTCACCATCGGAGCATGACCATAAAACATATCTCTCATATAAATAGAACAACCATTATTCTCGGATTTAAATGAGTAGCCATCTCGTATTAAACGAGATCCTGATACAATGTTCATGCTCAAAGCTGGCACTAAATAACAATTATTGAGGTTTAAAACTAATCCCGTAGGTAAATGTAGAGGTAGCGTGCCGACGGCGATCACATCGACCTTGGAACCATTCCCGACGCGCATCGTCACCTCGCCCTTCGCCAGTCTCCGCTTATTCCGCAGCTCCTGCTTTGAGTTACAAATGTGAGCAACCGCACCGGTATCAAATACCCAGGAGCTACTACGAGTACTGGTAAGGTACACATCAATTACATGTATATCACATATACCTTTTGTGATGCCGGCCATCTTGTCCGCTAAGTATTTGGGGAGTTCCTCTTCCAATGACCACTTCCCTTGCAATAAAAGCACTCAGTCTCGGGCTTGGGTCCATTCTTTGGCTTCTTCCTGGCAGCTTGCTTACCAGGCGCGGCAACTCCCTTGCCGTCCTTCTTGAAGTTCTTCTTACCCTTGCCTTTCTTGAATTTAGTGGTTTTATTCACCATCAACACTTGATGTTCCTTTTTGACTTCTACCTCTGCTGATTTCAGCATTGCAAATACTTCAGGAATGGTCTTTTCCATCCCCTGCATATTGAAGTTCATCACAAAGCTCTTGTAGCTTGGTGGAAGCGACTGAAGGATTCTGTCAATGACCGCGTCATCCGGGAGATTAACTTCCAGCTGAGTCAAGCGGTTATGCAACCCAAACATTTTGAGTATGTGCTCACTGACAGAACTATTTTCCTCCATCTTACAGCTGAAGAACTTGTCGGAGACTTCATATCTCTCGACCCGGGCATGAGCTTGGAAAACCATTTTAAGCTCTTCGAACATCTCATATGCTCCGTGTCGCTCAAAACGCTTTTGGAGCCCCGGTTCTAAGCTGTAAAGCATGCCGCACTGAACGAGGGAGTAATCATTAGCACGTGTCTGCCAAGCATTCATAACGTCTTGGTTCTGTGGGACGGGTGCGTCACCTAGCGGTGCTTCTAGGACATAATCTTTCTTGGCAGCTATGAGGATGATCCTCAGGTTCCCGACCCAGTCCGTATAGTTGCCGCCATCGTCTTTCAGCTTGGTTTTCTCTAGGAATGCGTTGAAGTTGAGGACAACGTTGGCCATTTGATCTACAAGACATATTGTAAATATTTTAGACTAAGTTCATGATAATTAAGTTCATCTAATCAAATTATTCAATGAACTCCCAGTTAGATAGACATCCCTCCAGTCATCTAAGTATAACATGATCCGAATTGACTAGGCCGTGTCCGATCATCACTTGAGACGGACTAGTCAACATCGGTGAACATCTTCATGTTGATCGTATCTTCTATACGACTCATGCTCGACCTTTCGGTCTTCTGTGTTCCGAGGCCATGTCTGTACATGGTAGGCTCGTCAAGTCAACCTAGGTGTATTGCGTGTGTAAATCTGTCTTACACCCGTTGTATGTGAACGTTGGAATCTATCACACCCGGTCATCACGTGGTGCTTCGAAACAATGAACTGTCGCAACGGCGCACAATTAAGGGGAACACTTTCTTGAAATTATTATGAGGGATCATCTTATTTACTACCGTCGTTCTAAGTAAACAAGATGCAAAAACATGATAAACATCACATGCAATCAAATAATAGTGACATGATATGGCCAATATCATATAGCTCCTTTGATCTCCATCTTGGGGCTCCATGATCATCTTGTCACCGGCATGACACCATGATCTCCATCATCATGATCTCCATCATCATGATCTCCATCATCGTGTCTTCTTGAAGTTGTCTCGTCATCTATTACTTCTACTACTATGGCTAACGCTTTAGCAATAAAGTAAAGTAATTACATGACGTTTATGTTGACACGCAGGTCATAAATAAATAAAGACAACTCCTATGGCTCCTGCCGGTTGTCATACTCATTGACATGAAAGTCGTGATTCCTATTACAAGAACATGATCAATCTCATACATCACATATATAATTCATCATTCATCACAACCTTTGTCCATATCACATCACAAAACACTTGCTGCAAAAACAAGTTAGACGTCCTCTAATTGTTGTTGCAAGTTTTTACGTGGCTGCTATAGGTTTCTGCAAGAACGTTTCTTACCTACGCCAAAACCACAATGTGAATTTCCAATTTCTATTTACCCTTCATAAGGACCCTGTTCATCGAATCCGATCCGACTAAAGTGGGAGAGTCAGACACCCGCCAGCCACCTTATGCAACTAGTGCATGTCAGTCGGTGGAACCGGTCTCATGTAAGCGTACGTGTAAGGTTGGTCCGGGCCGCTTCATCCCACGATGCCGCCGAATCAAGATAAGACTCGTAACGGCCAGCAAATTGACAATATCAACGCCCACAACTACTTTGTGTTCTACTCGTGCATAGTAACTACACATAGACCTAGCTCATGATGCCACTGTTGGGGAACGTTGCAGAAAACAAAAAAAAATCCTATGTTTCACCAAGATCAATCTATGGAGTCAACTAGCAACAAGAGGAGAGTGCATCTAGATACCCTTGTAGATCGCGTGCGGAAGCGTTCAAAAGAACAGGGATGACGGAGTCGTACTCGCCGTGATCCAAATCACCGATGACCAAGCGCCGAACGGACGGAACCTCCGCGTTCAACACACGTACGGTTGGGAAGACGTCTCCTCCTTCTTGATCCAGCAAGGGGGGAGGAGAGGTTGATGAAGATCCAGCAGCACGACAGCGTGGTGGTGGATATAGCAGTGATCGCAGCAGGGCTTCGCCGAGCTTCTGCGAGAGGGAGAGGTGTAGCAGGGGAGAGGGAGGCGCCAAGGCTTTAGGTGCCGCTGCCCTCCCTCCCCCCTTTATATAGGCCCCCTAGGGGGCTGCGCCGTCCCTAGGAGATGGGATCTCCTAGGGGGGGCGGCGGGCCAAGGGGGTGGAGTACCCCCAAAGCAAGTGGAGGCGCCCCCTCCCCTAGGGTTCCCAACCCTAGGCGCATGGGGGGCCCAAGGGGGGCGCACCAGCCCACTATGGGCTGGTTCCCCTCCCCACTTCAGCCCATGGGGCCCTCCGGGATGGGTGGCCCCACCTGGTGGACCCCCGGGACCCATCCGGTGGTCCCGGTACAATATCGGTGACCCCGAAACTTTCCTGATGGCCGAAACTACATTTCCTATATATAATTCTTCACCTCCGGAAAATTCCGGAACTCCTCGTGGCATCCAGGATCTCATCCGGGACTCCGAACAACTTTCGGATTACTGCATACTCATATCTATACAACCCTAGCGTCACCGAACCTTAAGTGTGTAGACCCTACGGGTTCGGGACACAAGCAGACATGACCGAGACGATTCTCTGGTCAATAACCAACAACGGGATCTGGATACCCATGTTGGCTCCCACATGCTCCTCGATGATCTCATCGGATGAACCACAATGTCGAGGACCTAATCAATCCCGTACTCAATTCCCTTTGTCAATCGATACGTTACTTGCACGAGACTCGATCGTCGGTATCCCAATACCTTGTTCAGTCTCATTACCGGCAAGTCACTTTACTCGTACCGTAATGCATGATCCCGTGATCAACCACTTGATCACATTGAGCTCATTATGATGATGCATTACCGAGTGGGCCCAGAGATACCTCTTCGTCATATGGAGTGACAAATCCCAGTCTTGATTCGTGCCAACCCAACAGACACTTTCGGAGATACCTGTAATGTACCTTTATAGTCACCCAGTTACGTTCTGACGTTTTGCACACCCAAGGCACTCCTACGGTATCCGGGAGTTGCACAATCTTATGGTCTAAGGAAATGATACTTGACATCTAGAAAAGCTACAGCAAACGAACTACACGATCTTTGTGCTATGCTTAGGTTTGGGTCTTGTCCATCACATCATTCTCCTAATGATGTGATCCCGTTATCAATGACATCCCCATGTCCATAGCCAGGAAACCATGACCAGCTGTTGATCAACGAGCTAGTCAACTAGAGGCTCACTAGGGACACATTGTGGTCTATGTATTCACACATGTATTACGATTTTCGGATAATACAATTATAGCATGAATAATAGACAATTATCATGAACAAGGAAATATAATAATCATTTTATTATTGCCTCTAGGGCATATTTCCAACATCTGTTGCATGGCAATCTCTACTCCTTGCATTAACATCAATCGATGGGCATCTCCATAGCCCATTGATTAGCCTCGTTGATGTGAGACTTTCTCCTTTTTGTCTTCTCCACATAACCCCCACCATTATATTCTATTCCACCCATGGTGCTATATCCATGGCTCACGCTCATGTATTGCATGAAAGTTTATGAGTTTAAAATTATTAAGGTATGAAACAATTGCTTGGCTTGTCATCGGGGTTGTGTATGATGAGAGCATTCTTGTGTGACGAAAATGGAGCATGACTAAACTATATGATTTTGTAGGGATGAACTTTCTTTGGCCATGTTACTTTAAGAAAACATAATTGCTTTGTTGGTTTGCTTGAAGTATTATTATTCTCTATGTCAATATGAACTTTTGTCTAGAATCTTCCTAATTTGAATATTCATACCACAATTAAGAAGATTTGCATTGAAATTATGCCAAGTAGCACTCCGCATCAAAAATTCTCTTTTTATCATTTACCTACTCGAGGACGAGCAGGAATTAAGCTTGGGGATGCCTGATACGTCTCCAACGTATCTATAATTTTTGATTGCTCCATGCTATATTATCTACTGTTTTGGACTATATTGGGCTTTATTTTCCACTTTTATATTATTTTTCGGACTAACCTATTAGCTGGAGGCCCAACCCAGAATTGCTGTTTTTTTGCCTATTTCAGTATTTCGGAGAAACAGAATATCAAACAGAGTCCAAACGGAATAAAACCTTCAGGAACGTGATTTTCTCACCGAACGTGATTCAGGAGACTTGGACCCTACTTCAAGGAGTCAAAGAGGCAGTCACGAGGGTAGGGGGCGCGCCCACCCCCCTAGGGCGCGCCCCTGCCTCGTGGGCCCCTTGGTGCTCCACCGACGTACTCCTTCCTCCTATATATACCTACGTACCCCAAACAATCAAAAACGAAGCCAAAAACCTAATTCCACCGCCGCAACTTTCTGTATCCACGAGATCCCATCTTGGGGCCTGTTCCGGAGCTCCGCCGGAGAGGGCCGTCATCACGGAGGGCTTCTACATCATCATAGCCTCTCCGATGAAGTGTGAGTAGTTTATCTCAGACCTTCGGGTCCATAGTTAGTACCTAGATGGCTTCTTCTCTCTTTTTGGATCTCAATACAAAGTTCTCCCCCTCTCTTGTGGAGATCTATTCGATGTAATGTTCTTTTTGCGGTGTGTTTATTGAGACCGATGAATTGTGGGTTTATGATCAAGTCTATCTATGAATAATATTTGAATCTTCGCTGAATTCTTTTATGTATGATTGGTTATCTTTGCAAGTCTCTTCGAATTATCCGTTTGGTTTGGCCAACTAGATTGGTAGTTCTTGCCATGTGAGAAGTGCTTAGCTTTGGGTTCGATCTTGCGGTGTCCTTTCCCAGTGACAGAAGGGGCAGCAAGGTACGTATTGCATCATTGCCATCGAGGATAACAAGATGGGGTTTATTTCATATTGCATGAATTTATCTCTCTACATCATGTCATCTTGCTTAAAGCGTTACTCTGTTTTTAACTTAATACTCTAGATGCATGCTGGATAGCGGTCGATGAGTGGAATAATAGTAGTAGATGCAGAATCGTTTCGGTCTACTTGTCACGGACGTGATGCCTATATACATGATCATGCCTAGATATTCTCATAACTATGCTCAATTATGTCAATTGCTCAACAGTAATTTGTTCACCCACCGTAGAATACTTATGCTCTTGAGAGAAGCCACTAGTGAAACCTATGGCCCCCGGGTCTATTCTCATCATATCAATCTCCATCACTTTAATCTTGTTTTGCTTTTTACTTTGCCTTTTACTTTTTACTTTGCATCTCTATACCAAAAATACCAAAAATATTATATCTATCAGATCTCACTCTCGTAAGTGACTGTGAAGAGATTGACAACTCCTAATCGCGTTGGTTGCGAGTAGCTATCGTTTTGTGCAGGTACGAGGGACTTGAGCGTGGCCTTCTACTGGATTGATACCTTGGTTCTCAAAAACTGAGGGAAATACTTACGCTACTCTGCTGCATCATCCCTTCCTATTCGGGGAAATCCAACGCAAGCTCAAGAAGTAGTTGTTAGAATAAATCCGAGGCACCCCGTCGATCTACCGAGGACCAAGCAATCACACGAGGCATGACACCGAGATTTGTTAACGAGGTTCATCGATATGGCTACATCCCGGGGCCTGACTACGAGCGCTCCTCCCCGTGACACCGTCACAATACCGCACCCTGGCCGCCCCGGCGCCGGCACACGCCGCCGGCTCCCCCGCGTGCCCGTGCAATTATGTTGGCATAGGTTACATTGTGTGTCTACTCACGCTATATATGAGAGGCCTAGGATACAAGTGTCCTACTTGGACACGACTCCATATCCTGTCCACACACCGTATGACTCCAAGTCCAACTGTAACCTAACTTGTACAATAATATTCGACACAACTCTAACAAACTCCACCTTGGCGAATATTCTCCACCATCTTGAATTCGTCCGTGCGTCGAACCTCCATGTACATTGGACTTGAGATACACCATGAGCACCGCCGCTACTCCCAGACTCCATGTGACTCCACCTGCAACTGTAGTCCCTTCTCGTCTTCTTCACAGTCAACACTCGAACAAAATTGAGTTCCTCATTAGTCTACCTTGTGCTTCCAACTTCCAGAGAATTCGTTCAACGCCATCACACACCGACCACTGTCTGCGTGAAAATGAACAACTCATATATTAGACGTCACAAATAAGAGTTACCTGAACTCAACATCACCGCTCTTTCTTGACCGTCTGTCTGAAACTTGAAGGAATTCACCGTCGCCTTGTGTCACCCTGAGTCAAATTCGTAGTTGTCTCACCCTTTTTCTCGGATAGTCTCTGACATGTCCCACAGCTATAGCACTCCGCCTCCTTCTGTATTTGTCATCCGCACTTTGCCATGTGCACCGAACACCACAGAATATACGGCCATGTACTCTCTCTGTTTTGACAAATCCAGACTTTCCGCCACTTTCTCAGATTCTCCATGGTCAACTCCTGTCCATCTTCCGGCACCGATAGACCCAGTCACCAACTTGAATCTGGTACTCGTCAACACTGCTTCAGCACCCCTGCACAATTTGTCTGACCACATGTCTGACCACCAGTGCCTTGGCCTGTCGTTGTATCCCGTGCTTACCGCACTCCTCGCCGCTATCACCGCGCTGAGCCTCTGTTGTCCTGGTCGAGTCTCCCGGGTAGCTAGCCCACACTGCCTCAACCCCCACTGCAAAGAACCACCAATCATCACCGATCGATGCCGAGTATCACGTCTCCATCAGACCACTGGTACCCAGTCCGATCCACGTGTCTCTCGCTATCCTGCTGAAATAGGCTCCGACTCTCCGAATTCTTACGCCGTAGCCCCTCCATCAGCACAGAGTGTAGTCCTTCATCAGACTCCAACTCCACCTTCAACA
>NC_041388.1:672053527-672070066 GCF_002162155.2 Triticum dicoccoides | reverse complement strand
CGCCCTGTCGACTCCAAGCTCTCATGTGCACCGTCTTGAATCAACCCCGCGCTATAGTCTGTCGAAGCCGCACAAGCCCTCAAGCCTGCACCACGTGTTTCCACGCCCCAGAAGTCGGCCACCATCAGCATCACGCTCCTATGTCGTCGTCGCTGAAATCACCGCCCTCTTCTGCTTTGACCGACATCCCCTTCGATCCGTCAGACAGTCCAGTTCGACCCAGCCGAAATTATCCGAGTGCAACCATGCTCCATCATGCGTCGTGTCCGCCCGCAAATCCGTGCATTGCTTGACGCCATGTGTATGCATGATACTGCCACGACATGCTCCAGACTCCGCCCGAGCCGTGTATGCACGCCGCCATCGCCGCACATGTCCATCTTCATCGACTTGCATCCTATCAAATCTTTCATGGACTTGCCACCGCGCCTTATTTTTCCGTAGCGTGCACCGCTGCCATCCTGTACATACATGTACATGTACCAAGCAAAGATAGCCCATCGGAGAATTCCTCTAGTAGCCTTCCTGTGCACAAAATCAAAAGTTCAATTACCCTTGCTCACGTGCAGCCCCAAACCTTCTCCATCCTGCTCTTTGGCTTGCTCCCGATGAATAGCTACACACAGTACCTGACGCCCTTATTTTCCTTTAAAAAATCTCAGGAGACGCTTCACTTCAGCTTTACACAACACCTAAGGAACAATCCCCGCGTACGCACGTCCCGCACTTGCTCACGGCCCACCAGCTCTGCTTGTTTGGGCCTTGTGCGCTTAGGCCTGGTCCGCCAGCCCCACATGGGCCAGCCTCTGGCCGTCTGGTCGGCGCTCGGCTTGCTGCCCTCCAACGCTGCCAGCCACGCGTCGCGTTGCCCTAACCTGGCGCTGGCGCTGCTCCGTTATCTCTCGCTCGCGCAACCGCAACCGCAACCTTCGATCAGATCGATCCGATCTCGTCGACTCCCGGCTGCTGCCGCCGCTGAAGCATTGCCGTCTCGGCTGCTGGCCCACCTTCCGCGCTGCCTGCTCGGTCTGGCTCGACCAAAACCACGCGCGAGCGCCCCACTGGGCCATGCTGCCGCCCGGCCACGCGCCTGCCCTAGCGAAGTGCCGCCGCTCAGGCGCAGGACTCCTGCCTCTGCGTGCTTCTCCGATTGCTTCCGACGCGAACAGAACTCCCGCCGCTACCATCGATCTTCTTCAGTCGCAGATCTCGACCACCAATCGATTCGACAAATTCTGCTCTACCTCTAAATCAACATCTCCAGCCTTCGAATCGAACCTTTCTCATGATACCACTTGTAAGAATAAATTCGAGGCACTCCGTCGATCTATCGAGGACCAAGCAATCACATGAGGCATGACACCGAGATTTGTTAACGAGGTTCACCGATATGGCTACATCCCCGGGGCCTGACTACGGGCGCTCCTCCCCATGACACCGTCACAATACCGCACCCTGGCCGCCCGGGCGCCGGCACATGCCGCCGGCCCCCCCACGTGCCCGTGCTATTATGTTGGCATAGGTTACATCGTGTGTTTACTCATACTATATATGAGAGGCTTAGGATACAAGTGTTCTACTTGGACACGACTTCATATCCTGTCCACACACCGTACGACTCCAAGTCCAACTGTAACCTAACTTGTACAATAATATTCGACACAACTCTAACAAGACACTCTTGCAATGCCTTGGCTAGTAGAGATTCAGCTTCCTTGTTGTTCCCGTGCCTCAATTCAGCTCGAATAGCTGCAAGCCATAGTTCAGGTGTTGCTGGATTCTTTTTCCTTGCCATGGTGAGGAATGCGCGTGACTTGCTCAAGCCATTTATCCTCTCCTCTAGATTAGCTAGCGAGAGCCAAAGAGGGATGCAACCGGGGCAGTGCTTGAGTCCATTTTCATAAATCTCCTTTGCCTTCACTCCACGGCCAATACGGTCTTCCATCTGCCCGAGCATTAACCACAATTTGAAGAACGAGGGGAATAACTTCATGCCTTCCTCCAACAACCTCCTTTCCTCATTCAAATTTCCTAGTTCCCTCTCAACAATTGCTGATTTCATCCAAACCCTCTCAGCTCCTCCTCTTTCCCTGGCGTTGGTCAAAAGCATTCTTGCTCTCTCCGGTTCATTGTTCTCGAACTCTAACTTGAATGCAGCTAACCAGATCTCCTCTGAGATGGGGATAGCAGCATAAGCTTCCTGAAGAACAGCCCGAGCTGCACGGACATCACCAGGCAGCCATTTCTCCTTGGCAAGCATAGGGTATAACACCTCGGCTTTTGGATTGTACTTAACTGTGTTTAGTAGAATGGCTTCAAGAGATTCTCTTGTCCCATGGCTCATCTCAAGCTGTGCTGCTTTAAGCCATATACTCTTCTTGGTAAAGAACACGCCAAGAGCATGTGCATAGATGGCCCGAGCTGTCTCAATTGAACCCCGTTTCATGCATTCCTCTGCATCCGCAACCCATGTTCGCTTCCGGTCCTCATCATCAACCCCAACACCGGTAGTGTTTTTGACAATAGCGTGGCAAGTAAGCACAGACCCGGACCGCTCTACAGCTTCGGCTTCTTTTAGCCATGCCTCCCTGTCAATATCCAACCCCTCTCTCTGCAAAGATTCTACACCCCTTTCAACCGTCTTGCTTACGGATTGGGTATTCTCATTAGCCTCCTCCAGCTTTGCTGCTGTGATCCAAATGGCAGGTTTCTTGTCAAGCTTCTCCCTGGCTTTATTAAGCACCTTCCTTGCCTTATCATATGTCAGAGATCTCGGCATTGCTAGTAATTTTCATGATGTTCAAGTCTGTAAGGTATCCTTTTGTATCAACAACAGTGAGCCCCGAAACTGAATCCGACAACCTGTCCAACTTGAGCGAAAGCACGGTACCGCGGCCCTCGCCCACGGCGTCTCTGTGCCACCAGCGGCGCTGCTCTTGGGGTCCAGCGCCGTGACATGCCCGTGCTCCTGCCGGGCCTTCTCGAGCAGAGTGTCCGGCACGGCACGAAGCTCTCGAAGCGCTTCTTTTGTTGCGCGCCGAGTAGTCCCCGATTTCAGGTATGCTCTCCCACTCCTGCACTGAAACATCTGTTAATTTCCTCTTGAGATCGGCAAACTGCTCGGTGATCTTAGGGCTGGAGGCACGGTACTTCTCGATCTCCTGCTTGAGCCGCGCCTCGCGCCGGCCCTTGCGGCGCAGGTCCATCCTCTGGTCGACGGTCTCCCAGACGGCGTCGGTCTCGCGGTCGTCGTGGTCGTAGTCGGCGCTGGAGAAGAGGCCGGCGTCGTTGCCCTCTAACTCGTCGAACTCCTGGTTCTCGTCGTATCCCTCCTTCTCGTCGTCGCCTTCGTCCTCGCTTGGGGGCTTCCCGCGTCCACGCCCGAAGGGGGGAGCAGCAGCCGCGGCGGTGTAGCGGGCCGGCCCGATGTCGGAACGGGTGGTCAAGCCGGTCGCGCCACGGCCGAGACCCGCGACGTAGTTGGGCGGCTTGGTGTTGAGGAGGTCGCGGCGCACGGCGCAGCCGCCGGAGGCGGGGGCGAAGAGACGAGGTCGGTCATGGCGCCGGGGAGAGGAGGACGTGCGGGCGGGCGGCGGTGGAGCGGTTGGGTTTCGACCTTGGACAACTTTTTATTATCAGAGACCGTGGCCAACTCGAGGCGGTGCGTCGTGTGGACTTGGGTTGTTGTACTGGGCTCCTGTGGGTTTTTTTTCGGCTTGTTTTTGTTCAAGCAAGATGGCCCACTTCCTCTCACGCAAACAAAAAAAAGAGACCAACCTGGATTAGACTAGCCTGTTCGCATTTTTTAAAAAGAAAATTCTATGAGCACCAAATACTCAAGCCGAGACTTGAATCCTAGTGGGCTGGCTGCGAACTCCCACGCCTTGTCAACTGAGCTACACTCGGTTCTCCATGAAAACAAAAGAGAGCAATGCTAAAAAAATGGGGGTTGAAAGCATCAACAACAGGTGATTTTTCGTAAAAAAATAAATCTTGAATAGGTAATGAATAAATTGGTGATGTAAAAAATATTATAAGATAGGAGAGAGAAGATTTTACATCACCGTGACGGTTGTTGCTCTAACAAGAGACACAAATTTTTTTTTTGGCCATTCTTCTCCACAATTGCATACATATTGAAAAAAAAATCATAATATGATATATAAAACTCGTGTTAAATGAAATCTGAAGAAACAGAACACAAAAAAGGTACCAATCATTACATAGTTCATCAATGGACAAGCTCAAATTCAACACAATTTTTCAACACGCGCATGTGCACGACGATGATGGTGGCAGTGTCCTCACCCTCCTCCAAGTCATATTCCTCGGAGGAGGAGGATTGACCCCATGGAGAACATGACAAATACGAACTCATCAACATAACACCATACTGTTCGTCACAATCCACTACTATATCGCATAAAAATAAACATAGAGCTCTCTTGCCGTACCTGATTTTTGTCAAACACCTAGTGGCGTGCAAATGAAATTCGGCCGCCGTAGCACGCCAGGGCCTTGAACGAAGTCATGCGACTATGATTGAGATGGTGGTCTTGTGCTACTCTTGGGAAGCTGCGGTTCTTCGACAGAGACGCCATCACCGGTCCAGCCAACCCAATGACAAGAGTGTCGGCGGAGCAATGCCAACAATGGTCACATTGGGGAGGGGCGGTTGCTATTCAACCTCCATGACACTGGTAGAGCTATGTGTTGTGCTGCAGGGACTATGCCCCATAATCCCGGATTGAGGCTAGTCATCAGTGAACAGTACGATGACTTGTCCCTCTCGCCACACTGTCTGATCTAAAATCGGCGGACAGATGCGCGTGAACAATACAAGATCTATCTAGCCCGCCCCCCTCATCCAACGGTGGGCTACCCGCCAGTTACGGCGTGACTGGCCGCTGGATCCCAATCCCATAGTCCCGTATATACTTTATGAAAGAAATACTATTTGGGGATCCCAATCCCATAGTCCCATGTATACTTTATGAAAGAAATACTATTTGGGGTGGCACAAATTAAGAGAAATAGATTATAAGTTCGGCAAGAATGTAGTATAGGTTCGGCAGGAATGGGCGACGGGGTGATGTTTGGTTTTGCTACATTAAGTAGAGGCACTGCAAATTTGCAGCAGTTCAAGCAAGTAGACTAGTAGAGGCGCTGCAAATATGCAGCAGTTGAAGCCAAAATTTGAGGCTGCCAACAAAATTCGGAAAAGATAAATCCCAAAACGTTCGGGATTTGACCATGGCAATTCAATTTTTTTTGGGCAATTTATGGTTGTTGACCATGGCAAGTTTAGATGAAAAATTTGTCGTGCTTGCCAACAGTTATAGGCGTCCAAATTTTTTGCATCACCATACATGTGACCTGTTGAAACAGTGCTTTTGGCCTATAGTGTCCTAGTCGGCAGTTTTTACATCGGCGTTTTTTCATCACCTGGAGATGCTCTGACAGTGTTTGCTATTCTTCAGGCGCGTCATATTTTGTACAGTCTGTCTGTTTCTTTACCGGCAGAGCCGCAGAGAGGTTCAATGCATCCATACCATGACCTTCCATACTATGCAGGCTAGGGCAAGAAAATTTGCGCTCACATTTTATTCGTTAGCCATGCACAAAGGAAAAACACAAAGAACGGCAGCTGTAGTAGACGCACGTACAAGGCACAACTTCTACACGCTCCACACCGTCCAAACACACGGACACGCAGGAGGAAGAAAAGCTACCGACTGCCTACTGGATGTAGGACATGCCGGTGATGTCGAGGTCGCGGTCGCCGGTGGACGGCGGCGGAGGGTGCCTGGGCCTGGCCACGGGCTCCTCCGGCCCGTCGGCGCTCTGCGTGGCGCTGGCGCGCGGCCTCCCGGGCTCCCTCCGGCCCTCCTCCGCCGCGTACATCCCGCCGCCGTACGCCTCGCGCGTCATCGGCTTCATCTCCGAGATGTTGGGCGCCTGGTGCTCCCGCTCCCGCTGCAGCTGCGGCTGCCGCTGCCCGGCGGCGAGGTCGGCGAGGCTGTCGTCTGGGTCGGTCGACGGCACCTTGGGCTTCTCCTCCCTGCCCTCCATCGCCTTCTTCGCGTTGCTCGGCGTCAGCTTCTCCATCGCTCCGCTCGACTCGATCGGTCTCTGCTGGCACAAGCTTTGGCTGTAGTAGAAATTAACAGTGTGGGCGATGGTTCTGGCGGGCTTGCTTTTATAGGTAAGCGTTGGATCGGGTTGGATCGGATGATGGATCGGGACGGGAGGGAAGGTCTCGCCAAGTTGGTGTGCACTGCTTGCGTCCTGCGCCGCGGATGGCAACGCGTGTCGCCGGCTGTTGGCGCCGTGGCACGCGCGGCGCACACCTGGGCTGGTCGGTGCCTCGCGCGGCGGCCAAGGGTGACTCGTGGACGTCACGGCCGGCGACAAAAGCAGCAATGCTTTGTGGATAGAGCTGCATGTGCCGGCGCATATGGATAGGTGTGCATCCTTGTGCCGTGCTTGGATTGGCGAACTTGGCCACGAAATGCAACTACTCCGGGCCGGAGGAGGACCGCGTCCACATGTTAAGCGAAGTGGCCGCTCTGCACAACAGCCATTTTAACTGGACCATAGCGGCAAGTGTTTTTTCTTTTTGTTTTTTGAAGTGGAAAAAGATTTGCCACATTCTTCAATTAAGAAGAGTGTCACAGAACAATCGCGCGAGTGCGAAAAAGAGGAGAAAAACCTGTTCTCTCAGGAGGACAACACCCAAATGTTTAGCCCCCGCCTGCAACCCACAAGGTGGCCTCGCTACGGATGCGCCGGATGATGATTGATGGAGGGGTCTGCTTGTGGTTAAAGACACGCGGGTTATGGTATGCTTGTTCTAAATCTTCCATGTGACCAACATTGCAAGGGACGCCATCGCCTTACGCTTAGGGATATCATGGTGTATGAGGGAGTCCCACCAGCACAACACTTATCATTGACGACGCCGTTACAGGAGACAGTGTCAAACATGTGAAGTCTAGGTCAATCCTTCACCATGTTCCAAATCCGGATGAAGTAGCAGAGTTGAAAGGTGATGTGCGCCGCCGTCTCCCGGGCGCAGCTACAAAGAGGGCATTGGATGCAGTTTGGGCAGCCGTGCTTGGCGAGGCGGTCCCCGTCCAAACTATATTTTGTTTAATTAGCCAGGCAAAGATCTTGTAGGAGTATTTTGGGAGTGGGAGAGGGGCAAAAGAACCTTTGCTATACACACAACAGTGCACAGACGATCTCTGAACGATGTTGAAGATCATGCCGTCTAATGCACTGCAGCAGCACTGCTCCATCATTTGATGTAAGTGTCGACTGCATATCGTGCATGTACTTTCGTTTGCACAACAGTTTCAGGGGCAAAATTTCCAAATGTTATACTTCATGTTGGACGAAACCGTAGAACCGAGCCTTGTAAGCCGAGGTCACGAAATAGGTTTTGGAAGGGGACATCTTTCAAGTAATGAAGTCAAGTTGTTGACGAAGAAGGGAATAGTAGACGTGTATCTCCACAGGAAGGCGAACTCTTGTAATTGTTGCATGGAGAGGCCACTGAAAGTGTCAAGTTGATCCAGCCAACTATGATTGTGTATTTGTGTAGAGCCTCGTGAACGATCCAAAACTTCTTGAAGATAGCAAAATAGTGGGTGCCATACCTTTTGTCCTTGGGCCATCTGTCCATAGGGAGTACCAAAACATTAACTTCTGATCCTAGACCTACGAAGGGTTACGAAGGGGCTACGTAACTTCCCTTAACTAATTGTCTGCCCCCTCCTCCTGATTTTTAGTGGGGTGGGCCCCGCCTCTCCCCAAATTCCAATCATATTCTGTCAACTGGCTAATTATGTAAACGTTTCGTAACACCCTACGTCATTGCCGCCATTCCCAATGGTAAGTTTGGTCAAGACTCGAGAGCAAGTACAATAGTCCTACTCAATAGGCTACAAGCGATTCCACCTCTGCAAAATTCTGAACTGGAGAGTAAACACAATAGAGAGAACGAACCGATTGCTTTTCGTCAATCGCTCGGCTGCAACACAAGACACGAGAAAGTTCCGTCCGCTTGCAGCCTAAAGCTAGCGCTCGCGTTTCCCCGTGCCCAACCACCCAATCAACTGTGTTTTCTTTTCTCCCCTTGCATGTAAACCCTAACTACTCTAGTCATCCAGTAGCTCGTATAGGGCCATCCTTATTACACGAGACTTCTTTTACAGAAGCTATTGCTGAGATGACACTGATATAGAACCAGTAGCGGGCGATTCTATTAGCCATGCTCTGAAAAAGGTACATATCATCTTCAGCCCAATTGAAGCGGTGCCGAGGAAGATATGCCGACGACCTTCTGCAGCTCGACCTTACGAGTTTGGTTTCCAGGCATGGTGGCGGCGTTCCTAGCGCAAGTGGTGGCGACGAATGCGGGCGAGCAGGGGGATTGAGATTCGGGGGGTGGCGGCGAGTTCGCTAGAGCTGACGAGAGATTGGGGAAAAGGATGAATCCTCTCTCCATGACTTTCCCTTAGGGCATCTTCAACATTTTGTATGTTAGCTTGTTGGTAAAATATGCCATGTCATCAACCAACACCTTAACATACAACAACTCCAATGGGTTGTATGTAGTTTGCCCAATAGGATGTGAAATAATAAATAAGGTGCTCTCTCATTCTACATTGGAACTTGTGCACAGGGTGTTGGTTTATGTACATACAACCTTTCTCTCTTCCCTCATCTATAATACATAAATAGTTCATCCCCACTATGTTATTTTTCTTAACATGCAGCCTATCCACATCAGCAGGTCAGCCATGTCATCGTTTCACTACTGAGGCTGGTCATAGTGGGGAGTAACTTAGACTAGTGTCATATGCATGACACTAGTCTAAGTTACTACCTTCATAATGCAAAGTAACATGATAGTAGTGTCATAGATAGCTTCATTTATTAGCTTGTAGACTCATCTTGTATTGGAAAGTGCTATGTTACAGTAACATATTATGTTACCACCTCACATTAAATACTTGCCACAAAAACAAAAATTTCTTGGAGTGCGCTATGTTACTAGCTAAGTTACTCCCACTATGACTAGCCAACATAATATGTTACCATCACATAACACTTTCCAAGACAAAATGAGTCTACAAACTAATAAATACAATCATTTATGACACTACCTCTATGTTACCCCCACTATGAATGTAGTAACATAGACTAGTATCATATGCATGACACTAGTGTAAGTTACTCCGCACTATGACTAGCCTGACTTACATGAGGGACCGATCAAACGCACAAGCTGATGTGGTTGTCCCCTCTTTAATGGCACTGCACACTGAGAAAAAAAGTTCAATGGCACGCCTGGTTCCACTCACATAATAAATTCTGTGTTCGTTTCCCCTCCATCATTTAGTAACCGATGGCCAGAGTAAAAAATTCTTGTGAGTTAATCTCTGTAGTGCTCATCGGTTCTTCTTCATCTTCTTTCACTGATTAGACAGTGGGAAGTATACTATTAAAAGCCGAGACACACCATCCTATCCTCATCTCCCCACATTGCCTCTTCCTTCCCCGTATGTGCTCAAATAATGGTGTTCTCTGTGGCTCCATGAGACCATGACAAGTTTGTGAGCAGGCATAGGTAGATTTGGATTTGATCTATCCCCGACCGCCCCCCTATGGATGTGGATCTGCGGCAACTGCAGGCCACGGGGCCACTGCATACTTTGCAGTTCCATGCCAAGTTCGTTGTGGGGATCAGTTGCTTCAGATTCGATTGATCCACTGTCGTGCGCCCGTGCACCATGGGTGCATTCGGCGGCAACTACGGGCTAGGGGCCGTGCTCTTCTTCTCCGCCTGGATCATGCTAGGCCCTCAACGGGCTGGTGCGGCCTGCTCCCAATGGGTTCCGATGACCTACATGTATGTACCCGACCTATGTCCCCATTCCCGCTCCCAACAAGGGTTCCTCTGACAGGTAGTACGAGTTATTCCTATAGCACGAGGGGTGGAAGAAGATCAATGAGCACGTTTGGAAGGTTGACGGCATGTTGTCCGTGCTTTTCATCCCCTACAACGGTGGAAGCTACAAGTAGGTGAAGGCATGCTTTATTGTTTGTTATATACTGTATCAATATATGGTCATGTATATCAAGCATTGCTACTTGCAGAGGTAAAAGGAATAGACAGCAACTCCGCAACTGAACCGCCAACTGCGCCTTTAATTACTAGGCTCGATTGTCATCATCCGCCGCAACTTCCTGGCGTTTGGTGAGTTCAGTTCGTCTTCAGCCTTCAGTACTTCATCTAATCAAACGCTTTTTCTGTTTTTTGTCAGATTCAACCGCAAGCTGCGCAACAATTTTCTGCAGACAGCGAGGGATATTTGTGGTTTCCTCCTGCATTGGTCTCTTCTTGCCCACTTTCATAATCAGGCTTCCCATCTCTGAAATTTATTGTTTGAATTGGATTAACACATGACATGGGCCTTATATTTCTTTCAGTACGTATAGGACAACAACGGCATATTGTTCCCTCCATTCAATGCAATCCATTGGTTCAAACAAATCATCTAATACTCAGGACTACAACTTACTGTCATTTTTATATATGCAAGTCATGATCGCCACTTAAGTTTAAAGAAAGGCTTGGATTATTTTAGTTTGGCATATATCTGATTCAACTACTTTTCCCCCTTTTTCTTCTACTCTGCACAGGGTGGATGTACCGGAATTATGCACATACAAATCACCAGTGAGGTGGTTACAGCCCCATTCACTTACTGCACAATAATTTGGTTGTATATCGATCATTCTACATGCCACACACCCTTCCACCATGCTCGCTCACCTTATTAGAAGCAGCAATTTACTGCAGCTAGCACATGTAATAAGCATGCCTACATCCATGTGAGTATCCAATGCATTTCTTCTGTGAACTGTTATGCATGCACGCCAGCACACACGCAATTTCATCATCACATTCTTTAGTAGATCCTGATAATGTCATTTAGATGATTATTTGTTGAGTACATGCACACTATTTTCTGACCCTGATTTATGTGGGAGCTTAGCTATTATGTGAGATCAAAGGGAATTCACTCCAGCGATGGATATACACAATCATTTGTGTTTTATGTGTTGTTAGTTTTAAAAGGCAATTGAAATTCGTGGCTTGACGTTGCTGGTCATAGACTATGGCTGTCAATTACGTTCTCCTTCACATATTTAGTCATTTAATAGCTTTCATTGGCTCACTTTCTCCATTCAAAAATCTAACCTTCAGATTCACGTAGAGCAACATTTAGTGTTCATGCACATGTCTGATAGATAGTGCCACGTTCCAGTCCTTGGCGGTGGAGTTCATTCTTGCACATGTATTGTGTTCTTTTTTTTGCGAGAAACATGTATTGTGTTCTTAGAAACAATATTTGATGATATGTCCGGCGTCAGCCAATCTTTTTGTGAACACTTGCTAGAGTATATGGTACACTGAGTTTATGCACTACCTTATTTACTTCTTTTCGATTTTCTATATGACAACATAGTATCACAATGGTTTCGCAGCAACGCGCGGGGCATCCTCTAATTTATTATATGACACATCATCAAATATCCTATGTGGCAAAATCTATCAACAACTATCTTACAACCATTGGAGATGCCCTTATATGGCACGAGAGCAGCAACCATCACTCAATTCGAGACACACATCTCTAGATCATGCCGAACATGTCTCCATGTTGGAGGAGTGATTTTTGGGAAGTGGATCAGAGGAGTACCCAAGCAAAACCAATGCCACTCTCCAAACGTGCAGCGATTCACACCAGTCAAAGTGGGGCACGCGGGAATCGAGAAATTCATCTGCGGCAACGTCATGTCAAATTCCACTAACTTCGCTCACTACGCAAAAGATACGTTGTGATCCGCTCACAGCAGGTCATCAATAGGTTTGGTTCCAGTCGGTTTAGACATAAATCCGATTGAAGAAAATTCGAGTCAAGCAAACTGTGCAAATCGCGCGAGTAAAATCCCTAGTGTCTTTCACTTTGTCCAAACCAATTTTGTAATTCTAGGTGCTAGTGATCCGCCTTCTCAAGATTGCCAGATGATTCGGCGACACCATGGATAAGGGGAGAAATTGATATCCTCCATGGCATGGTTTTGACCATCTATAAGGAACCCAAATATCAACAATCGTAAGTTCGGATCCAAAACAGATGAATGACTAGTGTTCCTCGGGGATATTGATTGGTTTCTCTCCGAGAAAATTATACCAAACCCCACACGCATCATTCGGATTTCATGATACACCCTCAGTCAGGTCTCTAGTCAGCCCCATTCGGGAGATGATTCAGTATCACCCAATCTTTCCTTAACTTCTTGCTACAAACTTGTGCCACTGGTTTCCATCTCTTTAGAGTCCATCAAAGTCTCGGCTCCTTGAATCCAATGAACATTCGGAATTTTATATTCATTTCAGGGTTCAATCGGAATCTATTTCTCAAGGGTTCATTTGATTTTCATTTCAAGACCCTTACGCACTCGGGGGTTGATCACAAGTTTATGTTCCACTAGGTAAGCCCGTGACGACATAAGGCCTAGCTAAGGCCATCAATGTAGGGGGTGGCTTATCGATCGGTGTGGGCACCATCGAGAGAGATTCCTTCAGTGGGTGAACTGTCAGTTGGATTAACTACAAGTGGCTCCACTATTGGGCGATATATCGCCGATCGGTTTGTATTCTCTAGGATTATACCAGCGGCGAACAACCAGACACATCAATGCAGGCGATAGCCAAAGTGCACCATCGCGTATTAAAGCTTGGCTTTACCGTTACCATCGATGATTATGAGTGTGTATTACCACCAGTAGTGGACACAAATTAGTACAGACAAGCAAAATGGCTCATGCGTTGCAACGGGAGAAAAAAATTCATAATCTTCGATGGCCATGACCACATTTTCTTGCATCACCGAGATACTCTATCACTCTCATTTTTGTGAAACCGTGAACAATATTTGAAAATCATGAACATTTTTAAACTTGTGAACATATTTAAAATCATGAATATTTTTTAAATTCGTGCATGTTTTTACAAATTTTTTAACATTTTCTAAAATCATCATTTTTTCTGAATTCATGAAAATTTTATACTGTTTGCAAACGTTTCTAGAGTCGACGAACATTTTTTTGGTCTTTTGATTTAACGAACATTTTTTGAAATGCATGATCTTTTTTGAATCAGGTGAACATTTTATGAAAATCAATAAAATATTTTTTAAGTCATGAATAGTTCGTAAATTTTTGGGATATTTTCCAATTCATGAACATCTTTTGAACTAGCGAAATTTTGTTGAATTTCATTAACATATTTTTAATACACAAACTTTTTAAAAGATCATAAACATTTTTTGATATCCTGAACATTTGTGTTCAAAATTGCGAACATTTTTTGACTATGTGAATATTTTTAAAAATCACGAATATTTTCTGAATGCACAAACATTTATGAATTATTAAACATTTTATTTCAAAATTCTCATTTTTAAAATTTTGGAACTTTTTTGAAGTCCCGAGTTATTTAAAGTAGTGAAAAACAAAGAAGGAAAATACAAATAAAAAATAGAAAACGAAATTTAAAAAACAGACCGCCCAGACATGGGCATGCCCAAACAGCCCCACTGTATCTTCTCCCAGTGCGCTGAGCCCAATATAGATTGTTCCTACTGCATGGACCGGTCCAGGCGGGGAATCCCCTGTGTGAAACGTTCTTTTTTTTTATCATTTATAGGTGACATTGATAGGTTAATTTTTTTTGTAATTTTGGGGGCAATTTCGGTGGCATACCGCCAGAAGCAATAACTGCTTTATTATTAGGGATAGATGAAGACCCTATGTAACGAACCTAGCTTAGGGGCTTAGGGGTACCACATGCTCTATATAAGAGTATCTATAGCCGGACGCCTCAAATCCGCCTCAAACGCTTAGGCGGATGGCCCGGTCATTGACCGTTCACAAAAACCGACCCAGACGGACTTCTCAAATGGGCCTCAAACGCCCGGGCTGACTGGCGCCGCTCATATCCAGCCCAAATATGCACGGATATGGGTGCCCACACGTGTCTGGGTGCCTCCGCCATGTTGGACTAGCGATGAGGTCCCACACGAAAATAGTTTGAAACCCGACGATCCGAAGCTCGTCTTTTTCGTCCGCCCGATGCTCCGACGGGCCGCATAGTGCCTAGCCCAGCTATTTAAGCCGACCACCGGCACCGAAACCCTACACGTCCACATTTTTCCCTCCCATCGCCGCCGCCGCCACTTTCCACTCCCCATCCGCCACCACTTGTAGTCATTCCCCCACGCCGTCGGGTAAGGTACTACCCATATCTAACGCCGGAGCGGCGGCTGCAACTCCTTGAGTAGATCCGGGCAAGGTGCAAAGCCCGGATCGCCGCAGTGCTACCTCCGGATGCAGTGGATCCGGAGGACGAGGAGGTTGAGGAAGAGCCGGAGAAGGATGTTGGGGACGCTGGGGACGTGGATTTGCAGGCGGAGCAGTGGGCTATCCTTGATTCCCTCCTCTCGGAGTCGGATGCGGAGGCCAGACGCCGTCGTCAACAGAAGATGGAGGCGGAGCACGCCGCGGAGGAGGAGGAGATGCTCGCGTACATGGATGAGGCCGAGGAGGAGGAGGAGTCGGAGCCCTCCTACGCGCCCGTCCACCCAGCGCCCGACACCAACACGTGGACATCTCTGACGACGGATCACAGTAGGGTGTCACAGTACATAGGTTTATTGCATGGTTTGTATGGATTTAGGGAATGAAATATGAGAGACTCAGACGCAGAGGTGCAAAATTTTGACGCGTATGTTGGGGACACACATAACAGGTAGGCCCATGAAGGGTCAAATATATCATAAAGCATGGGGTCCACACATCATGTGGGTCCAGATAAATCTCATACAGACATACTCTCCACTTGGACATATCGACGAACTGTCCACTCGAAAGACAGTCAACCACTCGGTCGTATGGCTCACTCGGACAACTGTTTATAGCTCACTCGGATATGCGAAAACCAACAGTCGACAAGGTAGTCGAAGCATCATCTGACGTTATGACATCAATGCCCCACTTTGTAACATAGGAGGTGAGGGGGTGGCGCACTCTATATAAACCACCCCCACCACTAGACTTGGGGGACATGCCCTCATTCTCCTCGCTCTCACCTCTCTCTCTCTCTGACCATTAGTTTCAGGACTTAGCATGGGATCTGTTCCCCTTGCTCCCTCTCTCAAATATACCATGTAACTTCGTGTTCATGACAGATAAAATAAAGCCTCTCCGGAGCACGAGATGTAGGGTTTGTTATCTCCACCGTGAGAGGCCCGGACTCGCTAAAATCACCGTGTCACCCATTTGCATCTCGATAGATCATGCTCCCTTACACTACCCCTCTCTATTGTCAGAATCGTTTCCACGACAACGTACGCGGACGTTTGAGGGGTCAGATTTGCCAAGTCCGATTGTAGAACTACATGTTCAGAACTTTCCTAGTCTCATAATCGTCTTATGCAAGAACAAATCTGAGAGAGACATGACTAGGGATTTACCTCCACTCCGAGGGGTCTGAACTTGTATACGATCGTGTGTCCCCCATTGCCTCTTGGTAGATCAAGCTCCGTACAAACACCCCTCTTATTGTCGGATTTAGCACCACGACCGGTCCCTTGTACCTTAGCTCCTTATATTTGAGGAGTAAAAAATGCGGTTTCTAGGCAAATTCTTAAATTTAACTCACTAAAAAGGACAATTTTAAACATTGATAGCATAATTTGATTGAAACTACATCGCATAACACAGATGTAACCATAGATAGCACAATTAGGTTCAAACTATATTGCATAACGCAAATTTAAACTAGTCGATTAGAACGAAATAAAAAAATAGAGGAAAAAAAATTTGGATTTGGAATCTATTTCGGCCATGATCTTCTCCCAATTCATACTGCTCGGGATAGAGTCGGAGTTAGGGTCGTTAGAAGAAAGCTCAACCACTTTATGTCCCCGTCCGGACGGACTGACCTTCTCCTCATCGGCACCCCCTTCATGTAGAACTTGAGGCGCCGGCGGCCCGGCGCTCCTCGGTGACGAGCTCCGGATACATGATACGAAGCTCGGCCATATACTCTTCATCGGCGCCTGCCGTCTTGAGTCGCTCTAATGCCTCTTGGTTCTCCCGCACCTTGTGGAGGGAGACCGCTCAGGGATCGATGTCGACCACCGCAAGGATCTCGCGGTAACAAAGAGCACCAGAAATGATAAAAATTACACCTAGGTCCATCGACCATCTAGCGACGAATAAAAGCACTGGAGCGAAGCGAAGCGCGTCGTCGTCATCGCCCCTCCTTCATCGGAGGCGGAGGCTCTACGAGCCCAGTATATATATCCATGTGTTGAAAAAAAAAATCTCTCTACTACGGGCCCAGGAAAGTTTCGAGGAAGTAAGCATGCATGTAGCTGATGCAACATCTCTCTC
>NC_041388.1:672033887-672052994 GCF_002162155.2 Triticum dicoccoides | reverse complement strand
GTACGTGCAGTCGCTTCGCACTTAGTAATGGTACTAGTACTACATAGTAGTAGTATACTTGCTCCATCGACGTCGCTGCAGATCTCGAGTTTGGAGGTTGAAAAGGTGGTGTCTACGCTGCACGGAACCCGGTTACGCGTATGAAGAGAGAACATTATGGTCTACAGTCGACACCTCTCCCTTGCTGCCAGTGTTGCTGTCCACACATCGATCCTCGATCTGATGCTAAAAAGTGAAAACCCCACTTGACGGACGGGCATTAACTTAACCGAGGCAGCTTCGCCGCAAACCCCAATCTGGCTAGTTTGAGGAACTTTTGGAGGGCCCCGGCCCGGTCCAGTTGCTCCTCTGGTCGATCGAGTGGAGGAGGACTCGAGACTTGACGATTCAGTCGTCGCCGCGTTGACGACGAGTCCTTGCAATGCAAGTCTGTCAGTCGGTTACCCGGTTGGGAGGGCGGGGCTGCAGCGGAGAATCACAGGCACACATGTCCACCACATTTGATTAGCGGTGCCATCTCCACGAGCAGTGAGTGGTCGAGTATAGTGATGGCATCACTGATTTGGCCGTGGGAAATCAGATCGGTCTCACGCGGCTTCGTCCACCCCGAGGTCTCCCTCCGGTCCGGCGACCGCTGGCCTGGCATGGCAGCAACACCGCCGTCGCCTTCCTCCACGTACCGCTACACGATAACCAAAGGCACTGCAGCTGCAGCAACATCGTCAAGATTCTGTACGTACTCCCGTCGTCCGTTAACAACCTGACAATTCAGACTCTGTTTGGTTTGGTTTTCTGAGTGCCTTTGAATCGGTCGTGGAGAAAAACAAGGAGAAATCGGAGGAGGCTTCCACTACTCCGACATGGACACGACACGACCACCCTTAGAAATCCTTTTCAACGGGAAAAAAAGGAGGTCGACGCCAAAGCGAGCACTGCAGTTTCTTGGCCAAACCGCAGAAAATGCACCAGTGGGTCTCCGGTCATGGCACTACGTACGCCCAAAAATAGGCAACGGACACGCATCGCTGCCGAACGGATGCTGCATGATCGAGCTCCACGCACTAATTAAGAAGAAAGAGTCATGGCTTGAATTCTAGGGAATTTGCATAGCCTAACCACCGCACGTTTCTTCTCGTGACGTTGGAGTATTTTGCCGACGGGTTGTGTTGTGTGGCAAGTAGAGTAGGGATCGACCTTGCATTTGCATGGAAGAGAGAGAGAGAGAGAGAGAGAGAGAGAGAGAGAGAGAGAGAGAGAGAGAGAGAGAGAGAGAGAGATGACCATGGATCTAGCGTTCACATGTTGGCTGGGCAGGCTTCAACCGACCACCAGCTTCGATTTCTTCACACTGGTCATTTTCAGCTCCAGTCCTGGTTCCACCAAAGTCGGTCAAGATGACCATAATCACAACGGCAGCCACACAAACCTATCCCATAGCCCAGCTAGCATAGAGTCATGACCTAAGATTTTTTGGCAATCTGCATGGTAGCACAGCATTGCGATCGATCGAGTCACCGGTGAACGGCGCGGAAATCGCTGAAATACTCTTCATTATTCTCCTAGGCCTGTCTGAACCAGGGAATGCCTGATCAATGGATGATCCCGTACCCTAGTGGAGCGTTTGGTTGGAGGGGTAGACAGGAATGGGTTGGGATCGACCAAAAAAATTACACGTATGATCCTAAATGTAAATCACTTGAATGATTCCAATTAAAATAAAAGAATATGCCATGAAGATGTTTAGGGTTGCATGGTAGCCCAATCGACCCGATCAAATGGTCACCTTTTGCATGCATGACCATGCGAGGATGTTGTGGTCCTCCTTACTCGTGGTCTCATATACCAAAAAAATTGCTCATCCTACTTCCACAGCCAAACACATGAATTTTCATTGGCCTCATCCAAAAAAAAACTGAATGGTCCGAACGCGTCCATACCGCATCTTCAACCAAACACACCCTAGGTTAGTCAAGAAAAGAGTAAATTCCGGTTTTTACCCCGTATTTTGATATTTTTGACACTAATTACCCCATTTAGCCATATTTCATCCATTTTACCCAATTTAACAAAAGTTCTGCCACAATTTACCCTGTTTAAAATTTTGTGAGCGTTCTGACCGACATGTCCCAATTGTCAGGTCCACTTGGCATCCCACATCGACCGTTTTTTCCTGCCTATTTTCTTCCTGCTGGACCGGTCCTCCCAGCTTCTCCTTGACCGGGAACAGGACCAGCCCGATGGAGGTCGCTCGCGTCGCATCCAACGCACAACGCCCGAGTCGGCCGTGGGCCACGCTTGCCTCCAGTCGGTTCTTGCTTGTGTTGCCTGTCCCCTATTGATTGCATCGCCCGTCTAGGTTTCCAACCCACACACATGCTAGGCTCGCTTGAACCTTGGGTTGGGGATTGTCAGGCAGCGGTGATGATGACAGCGGTGGCGGCGATGAGTGCTGAGCGACCGGCCATGCGATTTCATACCTCCTCGAGCAGGGTTGTATGGCCGCGACATCCAAGCAAGAAATGACCCCGTGGAATCCGATGGCTCCGTCAAGCTCGCCGACGTTGGCATAGGCGCGTCCATGTACATGATCCCATCAGGCTGTGACCAGTTCATCTTACTACTTTGGTGACATAGCAGGGACCCCATGAGGATGTGCTCAGTTGATGGCGGGGCTATGGCGATGGTTGGTCCAACAAATTAGTGAGGTTGGTGAACAAACAATCCCTCTCAGTCGTACCCCATTCCACAAGATTTTGACCATATCTATCATAGCAATTTGTGTAGTCTGATATTTTCCCGACTCATGCATTAGCCGGCGAGGCGTTTCATTAGGACAGAATTAAGATGCTTATTGAAGATCATGTGTATACATGTCACCCTTCTGCAATGTGTAGGAGCTAAGAAAGGTGAAGACTGACAAGGTGTTTGTGCCGCTGCTTGTGTAGCCTGTCATTGCCATTGCCACTGTTTGGTGTATTCTGTAGTTTGTGTAGTTGTGAACTAGTGAAGCTATCTATAAATGGGAAGCATTATTCAATCCTGTTTCGAACATGTGAATCCAGAGCAGTCTATAGCCTATATTAATCAGTTTTGACAGTAGTGTGAAGCAGAAATACGATCTGTTTGGCAAAAGAGAGATAATTTGACAGCATGATCCTTGAATAAGGAGACGAATTGACATCATGACCCAGGGAACAAATAGGCAGAAATAGTTGTCATAACACAAATTTTTCGCATTTTATTTCCATGATCTGTTGCAAATAATAGAGAAGGATCTATTTTATAAATAATAGGAGAATACCATCAACTCCAAAAAATAGACAGGGTAAATAGGCACAACACAATTGGACCTGCCGGTTAGAATGCTTACAAAAAATTAAACAGGGTAAATTATGGCAACATTTCTACTAAATAGGGTAAAATGGATGAAATCCTGCTAAATGGGGTAATTAGTGTCAAAAATGTCAAAATAGGGGGTAAAAACCGGAATTTACTCCCAAGAAAAACACAAGGTTACGCCCAAAATATCAACACATACGCTAGCTCGGAAGAGAAAACAAAACGGGTGAGCGGCATGGACCTGATGCTGACGCCTTTTAAATTCGGAAATGGTCGACATCCCGGTCCAGTTTTCCATTGATGCGGACATGCAGTCGAGTCGTATGTCTCAAGATGCTGAACGATGACGTGGAGACGCCCCCTAATTGTACCATTATAATCATCTGTAATATACTGGAAAAAGAACTGCAATCGGTGTTACATGACGGCTGTGCTAGCTTAAAGTAAAATTGTGTGCACCTCATAAGGAAAGCAGCCTATCTAATACATTATTACAACAAAGTTAAAAGGGGCTTGCTTTTCATTTGCTTGTGGATTTCCTCGAAAATGATGTGCGAACCCCATCCACCCCAAACCCAATATTGAATATGTGAGCATATTTTCATTAAGTAAATCAGAAATGCGGTAGATAAACCATGATGAATATAGTAAATATGACGATCGAACGATTAAAGTACTACATATACTAGAGATGTAATCAGGTATGTATGGCAACGCTAACATGTCCAGATCAATTGTAGTAGTCCAACAAGTGCAGAAGCATTCCCGGTCATAAGGGATAGTAACACATACACAAAGCAGTGAAAGAAGAGACATTCACGTCGGTAACCATGTCGCCAAAAAGATCGTCGACGTCAGGGAAGTAGCCATTTGCAACCACGATGGAGAAAGATCCAGTAGTCAGGTGGGAGTGCTCCCAAAAATCTTATCACTCCTCTCAATACAGAATCACAAGAGGCGGTGTTTCGCAAGCATGCTACTCCACTTCACGGGGCACGCCGTGAAGTGGAGTCGGAAAGATGTAGACGGCGCAAAGCTCTAGAACTGGGAGGAAGACGGATAGGCGTTGTGGCCATGCATGGCCGTGTTTTCGTCTACAAAGAGGATTGATCTCTTGTAGATGAGCTGAAAATGATCCACTAGGAAGAGGAAGATAAACAATCTGTGTCTGCTTAGATTCGTCTTCCACTTGTAGGCAAAACATTCAACTTCCACATGACAACAACAAAGACAACACGTAAACATGTCGTGGGTACTAACTCGGCTGGCTCACGCGAGGCCTGCGGCAAAGGAGGAGCACGTGTGTATGTGTCCACTTCTCAAGCTCTTTGTGGTGTGTGAATAAGCCAACCTTATATGTTGGCCCAACATGCCCTCCATAACCGGGACGAGACTAAGCTTTCCACCCTCCCCTTGCCATGGATGAATGGACGACGTGACCTCTGGGATTATTTAGGAATTTTGCAAAGTTATAAATGGTTTGAACCAATAATTCCAACACCCAAATCCTCAGCTTTTGATTGAGTGATCCATACAGTAGAAAATTAGTCAGGGGAAGAGAACTGAGGACCAATGCTGCCTTTTATAAGTATGTGTTTGGAGTTTGGACTATTGATCATATATACATTGCATTCGTTGGAAAGAAGTAGTTGAAAACCTTAACCTATGGTAGCTACTCTAATTTGAGCCATGAAAGGCGGTGTCATATTGCCATTTTTAAAGTGGAATATAAGTTCTCAAAATTTTTTGAATTTGTTTTGCATGTTTCAATTTAGCATCAACTAATAAGTGCACGCCTTTACCATGGTGCTAAAACTTCTAATAAGGTGCAAATCCACTTAAAACGAACAGGCTACGGTTAGGTGATTTTCTGTTCTGAGGTTCTAGAAATATGATACAATTTACCAGTGCGAAGAATGCTATAAAGTTATTCCGAAAGAACATCAGTTAATATGATCACCTATGTATGTTCCACACGAAAACAAACCAAGTTCCGTTGTTATTTTTGTACATGAAATAACAGTCTGTTTTGGACGAATTTTCATGGATTGTCATCTCCTAGCATCCCATATAACATGAATTCTTTGTCACACTTTTTTTGCATGGCCTAGAAAAATAAATTACTTACTATCATAATTAGGTTTTTTATTGGCAAAACTGTCCAACACTAGGTATATGGTTTCTTTGGAAGTTAAAGGTTTAATGCACGTCATTTTATAGTTTTCGGTTCAAGTCGGACCAAGCACAATAGTTTAGGGATTAAATAGACTTTCTTTTTACTTTTTTAAAGATCTTCGATGAACTAGTAAATTCTTATATACACTGATGCATTGTAATATCTAGCCATGCAAAATTGGGCAGAGAATCAGACTGGTTTTGCATATAATAATATAGCAGGAGAAACTTGATTTCTTAGGTACGGTGAAGGCACGGTGGTTCAATGAAAGGATAAAATTTCCGTTATTACAATAAAGCATCAATCGGTTGAACAGACCCAAAGCTGTTGAACGAGAGATCAGCAGACGCAAGGTAAACGAGTGAAAGTGCACTAAAGAAATTACTGCCATTGCAACGTTGCCAGAAACAATCCTAGCTACCTGCAAATATTTATATTTTCCTCACAGTCTTAGCCATCAGGTTTTCCAAAATGGAGAGTAGCACAAGATAAATATATGCCCCAGAACAGACTCTAAATGTCTAAGCCGAAAAAGGGTGACGAAAAGGAGTCAATATGTGTGACTTCACAAGTCTACACTCACCAAATTAAAATTAAGTCTCCAAAAGACAGAGATTAATTTATTGCCAAGTAAAGCCGGCACATATCTATTCGATGTTGCGTACCGAGCTAGAGCACCGGTCGCTTTCTCCAGTGCCAAGAAACTGCGACCGCCTTTTCTGCAGGAAACCGCGTAGGCGTAGCTTGACATCACTGTAAGCTCTATATAAGCTACCCGGGCCACCACCACCTCCATCATCCAGCTTCCAGCCAGTGCAGCAGCAAGACAAGCACAGCGACGATCGAGCACTTGGAGCAGCAGCAAGCAATGGCAGTGGCAGCAGTGGCGTCGTCGACCATGGAGGTCGATCAGGACCTCCCGGGCTTCCGGTTCCACCCCACGGAGGAGGAGCTCCTCGGCTTCTACCTCTCCCGCGTCGCCCTCGGCAAGAAGCTCCACTTCGACATCATCGGCACCCTCAACATCTACCGCCACGATCCCTGGGATCTTCCTGGTACGTACATATAGAAGAACAACTACGAACAAGAACATCGTCGTAGTGATCGTTTGATCGATGCATGCATGTCTGAGCAGCGAGCTGATGAGGTGTGTGTATGGATATGCAGGGATGGCAAAGATCGGGGAGAGGGAGTGGTACTTCTTCGTGCCGCGTGACCGGAAGGCGGGGAGCTGCGGGCGGCCGAACAGGACGACGGAGCGGGGGTTCTGGAAGGCCACGGGCTCCGACAGGGCCATCCGGAGCACCGGCGACCCCAAGCGTGTCATCGGCCTCAAGAAGACACTTGTCTTCTACCAGGGCCGCGCTCCCCGGGGCACAAAGACGGACTGGGTCATGAATGAGTACCGCCTCCCCGACAACGGCGCGCCGCCGCCCCAGGAGGACACGGTGCTGTGCAAGGTGTACCGGAAGGCAACGCCGCTCAAGGAGCTCGAGCAAAGAGCCTTTCAGATGGAGGAGATGAAGCAGAGGTCCGGCGGCAACGGTGGGTACGGCTACAGTGGCGCGACCAGAGCGTGCCCGGTCCCGGCAGCCGGCGACTTCTACCTGTCGCAGTCCGACGACGTCCAGGACAACTTCCTGATCCCCTCCTCCTCCTCCTCCTCGTCGTCGTCGGTGGCACTATCCGGCAACAGCAGCAGCCACGACGCGCCCAGGGTGGCCAAGGAGGAAGCAGACGTCGCCACGGCCACTGTCGCGTCGACGTCGTCTCTGTCGCAAGCGGCGAACGCCCCCTTCCATCTTCAGCTTCCGGCCGTGAACCCACCCTGCGGCCTCCAGCTACCGGCGGCGAACCATGGGATGTCGAACATGTCCAGCCTACAGCTACCGGCGGCGAGCCAGGGTGTTGTGGACCTGCCCAGCCTGCAGCTCCCGGCGGCGAGCAGCCACGGAGTGTTCGACTGGCTAAATGACCCGTTCCTGACGCAGCTGCGCAGCCCGTGGCAGGACCAGCATTGCATGTCCCCTTACGCCCATCTGCTATACTAGCCAGATGCAAGTCGTGCAGAGAGCAAGTATGTAAAACTTGAAGCAGAGTAATGGTTAGCTGTAAATTCAGTTGTGCATAGTACTAGAAGAGTCAATCTTTCCCTACTAATAAAGCACGGAGTGCTTCTGGCCGTCCGTCGTCGTGGTAGTTTTATAAAAAAGCCCCTCAGTTTACATGAAATCAACCCGCAATCCCTGTTTTAGTGGCGTAGTAGAAAAACGTTTCACATTTACAAAAAAGACCCTATAGTTATTTGAATTCAACCCGCTATCCTCTCTGTAGTCTTATCCATTCTGTCCTGCGCCGGCAGCCACCGTGCCTCGCGTGGGAGGATGGAGCCAGGGCATGTGCGGCGGAGACGGCGCGGCCTGCGCCGGCAGCCACCGTGCCTCGCGTGGGAGGATGGAGCCAGGGCGTGTGCGGCGGAGACGGCGCGGCGAGGCGGGGCACTGGCAGTGGTTGTCTACTTGGTGAGGCCCTTGGATTTTCTGCGCGCCTTGTCGGCCTCGACGCTGGCCTTGGCGGGCTAAGGCGTCGCGGCAGAGGACGATAGGCGGCCGACGTGCTCTCTTTGGGCGAGGCGTTGCGGCACGCCGGCGAGACGCGAGGGCGGTGCGACGAAGAAAACAAAAAGAGGGACATAGAGAGCAGACAGGGATCTTGAAACCTCACTAGCCCACGCTCATCAAAGACCCGCAGAACCTCCACTCGAGCAAGGCAGAGAGATGGCCGGCGACGGCATATGTACCCTTCTTCCCAAGGAAGGGCAAGGGAAAGAACGAACGAACTAGAAGGGGAATGCAGGGTGAGGCAGACATTCGAGGGAGATGGAGTGAGGAATAGGACCGAAGGAAACCTGGGGCGGCCAAAAAGCTGCACAAGATTTCAGAGAATGACCAAAGGAAACCGGGGCTGCCCTTGAAACAACAGACTGCTCGGCTGCATTGGTAGAGCAAGCTAGATGCAGACATCACAGGAAGATGGAGGGAGAAATAGCGGCCTCCCTTGCCGTCCGGCAGTTGTAGCCCGTCATCTCCATCGTGGTGGCGTCACTGCCCCAGGCAGTAGTGCCCTTGTAGAGACGGCGGCAGCGCCTTGCAACACCCCCGTCCTCCTCTTGCAACGGCGGCCCCGCGGTGTCTCCGGCTTGGTTACTCGGGATTTGCAGCCAAGGGGGCTATATGGGATTTGGGAAGATGGAGATACAAGAGGATTTGTGAAGGGAAGATGGAGGAGATCGAGATGGGGGGAGGGAGGAGAGCAAAGGGGATCAACTGGTTTGGGGCTGGTTAAAGGAGACGAGCCGCGACACGTTTCCAGATCCAAATGAAATGAATGTGAATCGCTGAGACGTGTCGATGGTTGGGCTGAGACGTGTCGCTGGTTGGGCTTGGGTTGGTCGTGGTGTTGTATCATCAACTGGTTGGATATGTCTAAAAAAAATCAACTGGTTGGATAGCCTCTTTCTTTAATTAACTTCTTGATGCGGCCGGCGGCGAGGTTTTCCTTTTAATTGCAATTATGGATGGGATGTGCAGTATGTCCAAACTGTGTTTTTGTTTTAGCGGAACAGCTGATGTCCACGTGAAATGCTTGTGTTTGGGCAAAGTTCAAATAGTGCAACAAAAGGAATAACCAAATAAATAAAAGTTTCTAGAAAAATCATCATTGTAAAACCCGCTTGCATTTGAATTTTTAAAAAATCTATAAAAAACATTTTAATATATCACCACTTTAATCCGATGACGGTGCGGAGCTGAATGAGACATTGTAAGAGGACATGAATGCGGCTTTGTAGAAAAAAAAGCACTTACAAACATCAAAATCATACCATTATCAACGACAGTGGCGAACATGAAAAGTGACAACATAAATGAGTCACTAGAAATCATTCGACGATTAAATTGCTGCATCCAAAGGGTAAAGGAAAACATTTTACTCAAACACAATAACAATAGATGCAGACACATGCATACACTCACTCTTATAAATGCATACACATGCACATATCCAATCTATTTGAGCATATTTGAAATACCGTGTCGGCAAGTTTTAAAAATAATGAAGTCACCGCAAGCGTCTCGCTACCGACGAGAACATCGCCTCCTATTAAAAGAATATTTTGTCTTTAAAAGACACAAAAGCGTCAAACCTGGGGCTTTATCTCTGGTGGGGACTAAGGTAGCACTGCCCTACGAAAATGCACACACGCACATCGTACCTATTTGAGCACATTTGAAATATCGTGTTGGCGAGTTTTAAAATTAATGAAGTCACCGCAACGTCTCACTATCGACGAGAACATCGCCTCCTACTAAAAGAATATTTCGTCTTTAAAAGACAGAAAAGCGTCAAACCTGAGTATTTATCCCTGATGAGGACTGAGGTAGCACTGCCCTGCTAACTATTCAATCAGATGCTGGTTCTCATGGCTAAAGCAAAACTAACCAATCCATGTAATTGCCCCGTCCCTATTTATTCAGTGGCCATGCATGCATGGACTACAAAAATGGACATTAAAGCATCTATGAATTTCCTTCTGTACCTCGGCACCCGCAACCCTGCTTGTCGGGCAACGTTGATAGGTGCTTTGATGTATATTTTAGTTTTTTCTCCCGTTGCAACGCACGGGCATCTGTGCTAGTTACATTAATGGTGCTACAACTTGACATAAACGATCACTTTGATGCTGGAAGTTTCGGTGTACATTAAAGTGGTGCAAAACTTGGCATTGACGTGCAAGTACAGTGCTTATCTCGTTTGTATACGGAATGAGTGCTGACTAGGACCATGGGGCCCGCTGTCAGCCACTCGACTAGGGGGAAGGAAAGTATGGCCTAATTTATTGAAAAACACCCTCGAGATATATATTTTCACAAAAAGGCCCTGTTGACATGGCATTTTTTCACCTGTATGACCAGTGGGTCCCACCACTCAGAAGAGAGTGAAAATTAAACTACACTAAAAGTGAGACTGCCCGGTATCAAACCCAAGACCAACAACTTTAAACAATGGGCAGTGATAGGCGCCGGCGCACCGGCCCAATTTTCGGCCGGTCGGCTGCCGAGCGTACGATACAGACTTTTCAACCGTACGATACAACTTTTCCTTGTCTCCAAAAAGTCAACCACGCTGGAAAAAAGGTAGCGACCTAGTTTAGGCGCGCTCGCCGGCCGCCGCACTTGTCCTCGGCATCTCGTGCTTGCCGGTCACCCGTGCCACCGCGTCCACCCACCCGTGCTCGCTGGCGTTCGTGCCATTGCGCTCGTCTCAGCTGCCTCCGCTCGACATGGTTGTAGCTTGAACACAAACGGGTTCAAGCATGTGGTCACCATGGTTGCAACATCTCAGCCTTCTCCTTCTCCGGCCGCCGTCATTGACTTGCACCACCACTGCCATGTCCAGCAAAAACAAATCTAAAAAGCAACAAAAACCTCCAATACACAGTTGAAGCAAAAAGATAAGCTGGTTCCAGCAAAACTTGATGCTATTTCCAGCAAATATCGAAAGCAACAAAAACCTCCGGTACTCGGTTGAAGCAAATAGATTTGCCGGTTCCAACAAAACTTAATGATGGTTCCAGCAAAAATCTCAGCAACAAAAACCGATAAGCCAATTGTAGCAAATGAATTAGCCGGTTCCAGCAAAAAATAAATGCTAGTTCCAGCAAAACAATCTCACTGAAAAAAGAGTCCAGTGCCCATAGTAGCAAAAAAAAAAAGACGGTTCCAGCAAAAATAAAGGTTGGTTCCAGCAAAAAAATGTGTTGCCTGCCCAGGGCGCGTCCGGTTCCAGCATCAAGGGACACTGGTTCCAGCATCAACATGTGCCGCTTGCAGCTCCCTGTAGGCCGGTTTCAGCATCGCTGCGTGAGCAGGAACCAGTCGCCGTCGTCGCGCACCATGATGACGTAGCGGGTGCGCGAACTTGCAGCCCAGTCGTCGGGCCCTTTGCTCGCAGCTCCAAGGAGGGGAGCGTGTGTGTGCAGCATGTGCTTGTGCTCAACCTCGTCGATCCATGGTGTACTGCCTAGGATATGAGAGAGAAAAGCAAAAAATGCAAACAGCTCACCCCCTCTCATGGATATATGGTGGAAAATGTCACGGGGAACAGATAATGCAACAAAAACGAACTCGATTTCATGAGGATTGGGTGTGGATTCCTGAAGAGAGAGCACAAGAAGGGAGATGAGAGATATTGAGCAAGGGGATTGAAGGAGGAGACGCCTCATATGGTCTCCAGAATATGCGAGGGGATAAGATGGAAGCGGTGGAGATAAACTTGGCTTTGTGGGTGGTGGGCCAGGGCTGTAGCGACGCGAGCGTAGCTTTGTGGGTGGTGGACCAGGACTGTAGCGACGCGAGCATGGCGACCGGCCGAACACTCGGCCGGCGCACTGTTCCCAAACATTTACCTTAAACAATTTGGCTAACCAACACGACATCACATTCGTATTCAATACAGATAATAACATTCTACATATTAACTCTGGCCGCATGCGGAGCTTATATGGGTCGCAGATAGTGCGCCCATTCTGTAAAACATAATTAATTTTTTTTAGTTAATTACGTTTTACAAAAACAAAAATTAAAGGAACAGATGTTAATCGTATTTTTACTTAATATGTGAACAATGTTTTAAAATAATTTATTCTGTTTCATGTACAATATTTATAAACACAAATATTAACATCTGTTTCATGAACAATGTTTTAAAATACGATTAACATCTGTTCCTTTACTATCTGAACAATGTTTTAAAATAATATGTGAACAATGTTTTAAAATAATTTATTTTGTTTCATGTACAATATTTATAAACACAAATATCCATGCGTTATTTTTATTACTGAGATTATAATTTATACACTTTCTACAGAAAAATTTAAAAAACTAACAGGTGCAAAACGGACCGTAAGATCTGCCTCCTCCTGCGCCGAGGTCAAATACACAGAAGGTCGTTATCCAAATTGGGCGGCGAGATTGCAATTGGTGGAGTGGTTAGCCTGGTGCTTTGCGTTGGTGAGGTGGTGTGTTCGAGACCTTAAAAAATATTAATTTTTTTAAAGAAAATAATATTTCGAGGGTGTTTTTCCAAAAATCAGGCCACACGTCCCTTCTCTCTGGTTTTGTGGCTGACAGCCGGCCCCACACGTCTGTCAGCACCGGCTCCGAAGTAAGCACCGTATTTGTATGTCGATGCCAAGTTTTTACACCACTTCGATGTACACCACAACTTCTAGCACCAAAGTGACCGTTTACGCCAAGTTGTAGCATCACCAGTGTAATTGACTCTACTACAAACCTAGACGTCAGTCTCTTTGTTTAACATGACAGTTTGCAACTAAGCCTGCAATGAACTAAGCCTGCAATGGTTAGCAGTAAATCTAATGAATTAACTTAAGAAATTGTTCTGTGTTTGTCAAACTTCAGGGTAAAAATAGTTTTTTAATAATCAAGAATGCTTGTGGTGCTAATAAAAAAAGAAAAAGAAATATTATTATCGTCCATTGATGTTTTAGACATTAAAGCGACATGCGAGGAAGGGAGATAACAACATGAAGTTCTTCCATTTGATCATGAATGGTACATAGTGTAAAATGGAAATTGTTCAACTTGGGAACAATGAGCAAACCATTGTGGGTAATCTCAAATCATATGTTTCTAATTATTATAAGACGTTGTTTGTCGCACCGATGTACAACTTTGTATGTACAATATGGCGTCGGCATCGCCTTTTACGAAGAAAATAGATGTTTGAGGCCACCTCACAAATGAAAAGTATTGAAGCTCTTGGACCATATGGTTTTTCAGACGAATTTTATTAGAAATGTTGGAGCATTATAAAATGTGACACAATGTCGTTGTTTGAAAATTTAATGAGCGGGGAGTTTCAACTATTTAAGTTAAACTTTTGAACAATAATTTGCTTCCTAAGAAAGAGGATGCAATGTGTATTGAGCAATTGTGGCCTCCCAAGGTGCGATAACACACACTGTTGTGTGGCATACCGAGACGACTTTCATTCCAATCCAAAACATCCCGAAGGGAGTGGTTGTCCTTCATGAAATCATAAGAAAATGACCTTTCTTACAAGGAGCTCTACGTATGAGGGTGTTTTGATCCTGCCTAGAGGAATCTTGTGAAGACATTTGTTCAAGGTGGTAGTGCCGGGATGAAGGTCAGTGACAAGATAGATACTATTTTCAAACCCAAAAGGGGTTACTATAAGGTGACCTATGTCGCCAATTCTCTTGAATATTGTTGCCAATCTGCCGGCAATCCTCATAGCAAGGGCTAAGGAAAATTGTGAGGTACAAGATCTCATCGTGCATTTAGTTGATGGGGGGTGTCAAATCTCCAATATACTCATGGTACTATCATTGTGATGGAGCATGATTTGGCTAAGGAAGTTACTATGAAACCGTTCCTTTGTCTCTTTGAGAAATTGCCGGGGCTTGAAATAAACATCCACAAGAGTGACCTCTTTTGCTTTGGTTGAACCAAAGAGGAAGAACATGTTTACGAATTACCTTTTGGATGTGAAGTGGCTAAACTTACATTTTGTTATCTTAGAGCACCCATTCACTTGATAAATCTTACAAGTAAAGACTGAAAGTGTAATGAGGACATAATTTGAAAAGAAGTTCAGTTGTTGAGAAGGACATTTGATGTCCTATGGAGGACAACGGGTCCTACTAAACTCGATGCTAACCATCCTACCCATGTTCATGCTCTCATTCCTTGAAGTATCAAAAGGTACTTCATTCAAATATCTGCCATTAACAGCCCAATGTAGCAAAGTCCCATTTATGTATTCCACCAAACATGAATTCTCATGAACCACTCCACAATCCTTCAAGGGAGATTTTTTAACATGCTCCCTCTTACCTCCCCATTTCACATGAGAGTTAAGAGTGTAAAATAGATCTGAGCCGTTGATTGCATGAAGTAGTGGGTTTGACCTCTTACCTTCTTACCTCCCATGTGAAAAGAGGGGGGGGGTAAGAGGGAGCATGTTAAAATTACTCCTTGAAAGGACCTTCCCAACTCGCAGACGTCTTCCTAAACTTGGTTATCCTTTAACTAATTGATAGAATTAACTTCCACATTGGTCACCAACTTGAAAGCTCTTAAACTTCACTTTCTAGTTGTAAGCTCTCTCTCTGCCCTTTCCTCCCACTCTCTCTCTCCTTCCCTCCCTCTCTCCCTCTCTCTCTCTCTCAGCCAGCTAATCATCTAGCAGTAACTCCATCAACATTATCCATCATCAAATTATGAAAAGCCACCAACCAAAAATCAATCCACCAAGCTTACTTTCTGCAGGCAGAGGCTGACAGGGTTGAGAGGATCGGCGGAGGTCGAGGGACGACATTGGGAGGGAGGTAGGGGCCTGCTACCTCTTGAGCACTGCGTTGGTTTTCCCTTGAAGAGGAAAGGGTGATGCAGCAAAGTAGTGTAAGTATTTTCCTTAGTTTTTGAGAACCAAGGTATCAATCCAGGAGGAGGTTGCGCGCGCGTCCCTAGTACCTGCACAAAACAAATAACTCCTCGCAACCAACGCGATAAGGGGTTGTCAATCCCTTCACGGTCACTTACGAGAGTGAGATATGATAGATATGATAAGATAATATTTTCGGTATTTTTGTGATAAAGATGCAAAGCAAAATAAAGGCAAAGTAAAAAGCAAAGGAAATAACTAAGTATTAGAAGATTAATATGATGAAGATAGACCCGGGGGCCATAGGTTTCACCAGTGGCTTCTCTCAAGAGCATAAGTATTTTACAGTGAGTGAACGAATTACTGTTGAGCAATTGACAGAATTGAGCATAATTATGAGAATATCTAGGTATGATCATGTATATAGGCATCACGTCCGAGACAAGTAGACCGACTCCTGCCTGCATCTACTACTATTACTCCACTCATCGACCGCTATCCAGCATGCATCGAGAGTATTAAGTTCATGAAAACAGAGTAACGCCTTATGCAAGATGACATGATGTAGAGGGATAAATTCATGAAATATGATAAAACCCCCATCTTGTTATCCTCGATGGCAACAATACAATACGTGCCTTGCTGCCCCTACTATCACTGGGAAAGGACACCACAAGATTGAACCCAAAGCTAAGCACTTCTCCCATTGGAAGAAAGATCAATCTAGTAGGCCAAACCAAACTGATAATTCGAAGAGACTTGCAAAGATAACCAATCATACATAAAAGAATTCAGAGAAGATTCAAATATTGTTCATAGATAATCTTGATCATAAACCCACAATTCATCGGTCTCAACAAACACACCGCAAAAAGAAGATTACATTGAATAGATCTCCACAAGAGAGGGGGAGAACATTGTATTGAGATCCAAAAAGAGAGAATAAGTCATCTAGCTCATAACTATGGTCCCGTAGGTCTGAGGTAAACTACTCACACTTCATCGGACATGCTATGGTGTTGATCAAGAAGCCCTCCGTGATGGATGCCCCCTCCGGCGGAGCTCCGGAACCGGCCCCAAGATGGGATCTCGTGGATACAGGAAGTTACAGCGGTGGAATTAGGGTTTTGGCTCCGTCTCTGATCGTTTGGGGGTACGTAGGTATATATAGGAGGAAGGAGTACGTCGGTGGAGCAACAGGGGGCCCACGAGGGTGGAGGGCGCGCCTGGGGGGGGGGGGGTAGGTGCGCCCCCTACCTCGTGGCCTCCTCCTTTGTTTCTTGACGTACCAAGTCTCCTGGATCATGTTCGGCGAGAAAATCATGTTCCCGAAGGTTTCATTCCGTTTGGACTCCGTTTGATATTCCTTTTCTTTGAAACCCTAAAATAGGTAAAAAACATCAATTCTGGGCTGGGCCTCCGGTTAATAGGTTAGTCCCAAAAATAATATAAAAGTGGATAATAAAGCCCAATGATGTCCAAAACAGTAGATAATATAGCATGGAGCAATCAAAAATTATAGATACGTTGGAGACGTATCAGGGCCCGATGGGAGTACGGGTAACAACCAAGTCCGAAAGAAGGACCTTGACCGAATGTAGAGAACTCTCCCTGGGCCGTGGTCGTGCCCCGATCGTTGCTAGGCTCGTGTGCGTCACATGGCTTCTAATTGAGCTCAATAGGCGGCAACAAGACAAAACCGGCAGGGTGATGGTCGGAATCGGCTGGATGACAGTTGGGGCAATGATGAGCTCGATGGAGGTCGGCGAGGTCATGATAGAAGGTGCCGAGTGGTGGGATGGTTCGGTAGGGTGACGACGGAGGTATGGTGGCTGCACGAGTGGCGGCGGCACCCCGTGGCAGGAATTGTCCAGCAACAGTGAGGTTGTAATAGAGGTTGGGTGAGTGTAGGTGTGGCGATGGCAATGGCCCATGACTGGAATCGTCCGAAGCCATGTGGGGCGGGGTGGTGGGGCGTCATGGAACTTTCCCTCTTGGACATTTGCACTTGGCACCATATTTGTTTGATAGGATAGGTATCCTGCTATAGAAAACCCATATATGGGTATTGGAACATTTGGGTTCCCCCATATTTTATGGGCACCCATTTAGATTTAGATGATTTGTGTGAGTTAGTTTTCGGTGCTAAATATCAATACCAATAGGTTTTGAGTATTGGAAAAAAAATATGAGTATGCTATTACAGCGTCTACAGCCGGACTTGACAAATTCGGCCGCCTAAACGTCTGCGGATGCGGCCAATGACAGCCTCAGACGGCGCCTCAAAAGTCCCGCTTGACAAGCACACTCCTCATATCAAAACCCCCAAATTCATACATCGTCCATCATATGCCACAAATTCAACACTAATTAAACAATGCAACAAAGCAAAAAAAAAATAGAAATCAACAATGCAAACATGCCAAAATGAAATTCAAGCGGGGTGCCATCTAGGTTGTGTCTACTCCCTCTGGATGACATTCTTTGCTTTGCAACTAACCGCCATGGGCGGGACCATTGTTGACTCTGTCGAGGCATCTCATCCATGCCACAGGCGGGGGACGGGGTTCTCGGCGATGACGTCTACGACGTCGGTGGCGCAGATGGACGGCGGGAAGGGTTGGGGATGGCCATGCCTCGGAGACGGGAAATGGAGGACGAACGAAGAAGGACGGCGATGGGTGGACGCCGGAAATGGAGGACGGATGGGGAGGACAGTGGTCGATTTAGTTGACCCGGTTAATTTGGTGGAATTTGAATGGGTTCGGTCTGCCTGGTCCAATGTGGCGGACGTGCCATTTCTATATTCGATCCAGATGTAAACATGATATGACAGTTGCCGATCAATGGTGGTTGGTTGAGTCATGATTATTTTACCGGTTATTGTCCGGGCTATCAGCTTGGAATTATATGGGGCATTTCAGGAGTCCGGTTGTAGATGTTTCTTAAAGATGCTCTGAGTTGATGCAATTTCATATGCAAACCTTGGCATGTCTAGTTTAAGCAACTTTGGGGGGGGGGGCTAGTCTGGTCCAGTTGGTCCTCTGGACTATATAGCGGAGGACACGATACTTGACAATTCAATAGTCGCACCATTGATGGTGAGTCCATATGCATGCTCGCTGCCCATCTGTTAGGGCAACTCTAACCGATCCCTATCCAGTGCTAAGGGAGGATAAATTCGGTTATCCTCCCTTACGCCGCACCTAGTCGATCCCTGAACCTCGTAAGGGAGGATAAATTATCCTCCATCGCCGACCCCCCCCCCCACAATCTTCCTAAATATACTCACTGCGCGCTCGATGAGGAAAACTGGCGCTTGCTCTCTCCCGCCTCCTTTGTCCCACTGCAGCCACCACCAGGCCCCGCCAGCGTCGCTGATGACCGGCCCTCTCGCCGGAATGGAGTCCCTGGACCATACCACCACCCCGCCGGCCACCGCCGCCGGCTTGTCACCGCCAGAAACGATCTCCGAGCCGCCGCCAGCACCGAAGAAGAACTTGGTGACAAAAAAGTCCACTGGGTTCAAGCTCCGGCTCCAACCGCGATCCTGAGTGGGTTATGGTCAACCACTGCATCATGCACTAGCTCTATGCCATGAACTCGCCCGACCTGCTCGATGCCGTTATGCAGCCGGACGACACTGCCAACATTCTTTGGGCAGCCATCAAGGAGATCTTCCACGCCAATCAACTCTCCTGCGCCGTGTACATCGACGCGGAGTACCACGCCGTGGTCTAGGGTGACCTGACTGTGATGCATTACTTCGCGCGCCTGAAGACCTTCACCGACCAGCTTCGCAACCTCGGGCAGCCGGTCGGTGACAAGCAGCAGCTCTTCCACATGTTGTGGGGGCTCGGGCATCAGTACCACGGCGCCATCCCGCACCTCACAGCGCGCGATCCATTGCCCACACTTCTCCGGGCGTGCTCCTTTCTTCTGCTGGAGGAATACCGTGCGGAGCAGTCTGCCCGTCTTCAGTCTGCCCACACGCTCATCGCTGCACGCCCAGAAGCGTCTCCCGCAGCTCCACCTACTCCTGCTGATGGGACTGTGGGGCGTGGACACAGACGCAACCGTCGACGCGGCCGCGGCAATGC
>NC_041388.1:672030240-672033716 GCF_002162155.2 Triticum dicoccoides | reverse complement strand
CCCACACCGCCCCCACCACGTCCGGCTCCCCTACCAGGTGAGCCCCCCGTGCGCCCGGTGCCGACGTGCTTGGTCCCCGGCCTGGCGTTCCGCAGCAGCAGGTGTTCCTCACCTACGGTGTGCCGGGTGCCAGCTCCAGCACGGTGCCACCGCCGCCGTCGCCTTATGGGTACGTTGCCTACCCCTCCATCCGCCCCGGCTTCACCTATGGCTTGCCAGGCGCCAGCTCCAGCGCGGCGCCCCCGCCGCCTCAGCCGTGGGACATGGGTGGGCTGCAGACGGCCCTTCAGGCCGCGCACACCTCGCTGCCGCCGCTCTCGAGCACCTTGGACTGGTACATGGACTCCGGGGCATCTTCGCACATGACCTCGAACCCTAGTAATCTCTACTCCCTCAGTCCTTCCTTCCCTCCTCGTGACATTACTGTCGGCAACGGCGGCCGCATGCCGGTCACGCACGCCGGGCGCGGCTCGCTGATTGCCAACAACTCCTCTCTAGAACTCCACAACGTCCTTCTTTCTCCCTCCATCATCACTAATCTCCTCTATGTTCGTCGCCTTACTCGTGATAACCCTGTTTCTATGGAATTTAACTCCTTTGGGTTTTCTGTAAAGGATATCCCACCCGCCTGGTGATCCTTTGGTGTGACTCGACGGGCAATTTGTACCCGGTGTGCGCAACCCCGCCGTTCCCCGTGCCAGCTACTTCGCTGGCGCTGCGACCACGGAGCTGTGGCATAGCCGTCTTGGGCACCCTGGCGAGGAGGCGCTTCGCCGTGCCCTGCATCATCTCCCGTTCAGCCGTGCGCCGTCTACTCCACACTCCTGCACCTCTCCCATTGTTAGTATATCAGGCTTTGAATACTATATGGTTGTAATCGATAGCTGCACTCACTATGTTTGGACGTCTCTCTTCGCCACAAATCTGAAGTTATTTGCGTTCTCTCCGAATTTTATGCCTACGTCCAAACTTAGTTTGAGCGCCACATCCTCGCTCTTCAAACCGACAATGGGCGCGAGTTCGATAACCTCGCTGTCCGCTTGCTCCTGTCCAAGCACGGCACCATCCTGCGTCTGACATGCCCCTACACCAGCCAACGAAACGGCAAAGCAGAGCGCGTCCTCCGCACTCTGAACGAGAGCGTCCGCGCCCTTCTTTTCCATGCCTCCCTACCCCCGCATTTCTGGGCTGAAGCTCTCGCCACTACAACCCTCCTCCTCAACAACAAACCCAACGCTACCAACTCGCCGCGCACGCCTCATGAACTCCTCCTCGGTGCGCCACCAGACTACTCCATTCTGCAGGTGTTCAGTTGCTTGTGCTACCCCAACACCACCTCCACCTCTCGCCATAAGCTTGATCACCGCTCGGTCGCCTACGTCTTCCTCGGGTACCCGCCTGATCACCGCGGCTACCGCTGCTATGACCCAGCTTTCCAGCGCGTACTCACCTCCTGTCACATCCGCTTCGACGAGCTCACTTTTCCGTTCGCCGCCCCAAGCCTCCCCCCTCCGGCGACCCACCCCCACGACTCGTCCCTGCACCCATGCGCTGCTCCAGCTCATGGTTCCTCTGACGACGTGCCCACGTCTGCACCCGTTCGGGATCCCACCTCCCCTCTCCCCAGCAACTGCCCCACTCGCGCGCCCACCACCCGTTCAAACGAGACCGTTGGATCTTCATCCAACGCGCCTCATCCAAACCATTCGCGCACGCGTGTTTTACACTCCACCCCTGCAGTTCGATCCTCATCAGACGGATTGCATTCAAACGCCACGACCATGCGCTCCTCTGCCAGCGCGCCCGGCTCTCCTCCTCCCTCTCATCCCACACCACCGCGTCGGATGGTCACACACGCTCGCGTCGGCATCTTCCGCCCCAATCCCAAGTACGACGCTGACTATGTCTGCGTGGCCGCCACTGCTCCCACCGCTGACATCTCTCTAGTTCCCCGCTCGGTCCGCGACGCACTACGCGACGCCAACTAGCGCGCCGCCATGCGTGAAGAGTTCACTGCTCTCACCAGCAACCGCACTCGGGAGCTCGCCCCGCAGCCGCCGCGTGCAAATATCATCACCGGCAAACATATTTTCCGCCACAAGACGCGGGCGGACGGCACACTCGAGCAGTACAAAAAGCGGTGGGTGGTCCGAGGATTCAACCAGCGCGCCGGCGTCGACTATGGCGAAACTTTCTCCCCGTTCATCAAGCCCGCCACCATTCACACTGTCCTCACCCTCGCCGCCTCGCGCAATTAGCCCGTCCATCAACTCGATGTGAAAAATGCCTTTCTCCAGGGCAACTTGGAGGAAGAAGTGTACTACTTATAACCCGCCGGCTTCGTTGACGAAGCCAAGCCCGATCACGTCTGTCGCCTCTCCAAGTCCCTCTACGGCTTGAAACAGGCGCCGCGCGCGTGGTTCCTTCGCTTCACCGGCTTCCTCGCCAACCTCGGCTTCACCTCAACGCGCTCGGGCACTTCGCTATTCACGCTCACCCGTGGTGCGGATGCAGCGTACCTACTGCTCCACGTGGATGATATCATCCTCATGGCATCATCCACTGCACTTCTCCGTCGCATTGTCTCCGGGGTCACCATTGAGTTCGCCATGAAGGACCTCGGGGATCTTCACTACTTCTTGGGCATACGCGTCACACGCTCGCCGCCGGCTTCTTCCTCTCTCAGGAACAATATGCCGAGGACATCCTTGAGCGGGCAGACATGGACAACTGCAAGCCTGCTCCAACACCCGTTGACACCAAGGCCAAGCTCCCCTCCGCCACTGGACCGCGCATCGACGACCCCACCACCTACCGCAGCCTTGCCGATGCGCTGCAGTACCTCACAGTGACGCGCCCCGAGCTCGCCTAAGCCGTCCAGCAGATCTGTCTGCACATGCACGATCCGCGCGAGTGTCATCTCACTCTGATCAAGCGTGCGCTTCGGTACGTGCGCGGCACGGCCTCACTTGGCTTGCATCTCCGTGCATCCTCGACGTTGGATCTCCGGGTCTACACCGATGCTAATTGGGCCGGCTGTCCAGACACGCGCCATTCGACCTCCGACTACTGCGTCTTCCTCGGCGACGCGCTGGTCTCCTGGTCTTCGAAGCGCCAGCCAAGTGTCTCCCGCTCCAGTGCGGAGGCAGAGTACCGTGGCGTGGCCAATGTTGTGGCCGAATGCGTCTGGCTCCGACAAGTCCTCGGCGAGCTTTGCTGCGCGGTCACCACTGCTACACTGGTCTACTGCGACAACATCTCCGTCGTGTACCTCTCCAACAACCCCATTCATCACCGGGGTACCAAGAATGTGGAGCTCGACATCCATTTCGTCTGGGAGCGCATGCGATTGGTAACTTTTGCGTGCTCCACGTCCCCACGCACCAACAGTTCGCCGACGTGATGACAAAGGGGCTGCCCACCGATGTGTCGATTTTCGGTCCAGTCTTTGCGTCGCTCCTCACGACGTCGCGATT
>NC_041388.1:671975545-672029927 GCF_002162155.2 Triticum dicoccoides | reverse complement strand
TTCTGTACAGTAGAGCGTCAGAGAGTGCGTGTGTGCAGTTTTCAGAGTCAGCACACACGATCACCTCTTCCAGGCATGGCCCGGACACGATCACCATCGTGGGCTCGCGCCCTCTGCCCCCTAATTGTAACTTTTCTGATCAATGCAAAGTGTGTTCGATCTTCTCTCCCTCAAACACGGATGATGAGCTCAGACACATGCACATGAAAGAATCATCTGTCATGCGCCCTTCATGTACTCCTACTTTGCTGCCATGAGCTCCAGCTCCAGGGCATTCGCCTAACTACGTCAATGTTTCTTCTTTCTCGCATTGTTTCTTCTTTTCTTTTCAAAACAAAGGCATAAGATTTGCTTCTATTAATTAAAAAGAGAATAGAGTTTTACCAATGACTCTCAATACAACACATGGATGATTATTCTCGCGATATGGTCCTTCCCAGTTGCTTGGCTCCCGTGATGATCCACAATTATCCGTCGTTCATGATGACGTGTAGTAAAATCGGCGGCAGGATGCTTTTGCCGCAGAAGACCCTAGCATTCTTTCATTTCATACGGTCCAAGAAACCAACATGGTGAGGGATAACATTGTTTCTGTATTGGGAGTGCTTGTGCTGGTCCTATTTTAGCCCACCACTTCTTGGCGGTTTTCTCCAAATGCCAGTTTGAAGTCTCCATATGTTCGAGGTGAAGCTTCTCAGTGACCTTATATGTTCCAAAGCCTAATTCTGGTGCCTTTTGATTATTATAAGGCGACGCAAGTGATCCATCTTGCTTCTTGCATCGCATGCATGGGAAGACGACTACGAATCAGTCATCTCCACGCTAGCGTTCACATTTTTGGCAGTGCAAGCTCCAATCTGGATTCGTCAGTCTACTGGTCACTCTCAGTCCTGGTTCCACACCAAAGTCGGTCAAGGCGACCAAAAGGACAAAGGTAGCCACACACACATATTCTACAGCCTATACAGCTAGCTGGCACCAAGTCGGTCATGGCCTAACCTTTTCTGGCAATCTTCACCTCGTGCATGCCCTTCATGGTAAACCTCTTGGAAATTGCCAAGATACTGTTCATCATCATTCTGTCTGGACTGGATACATTTCAAACGGGGGATGCCTGATCAACAGACGATCTCCTACACTAGGTTGGTCAAGAAAAACACACGGTTACCCCCAGAATTTTGAACACATATGGATATGCGGTAAACGTCTACTGGCCAGCTCGGAGGAGAAAGCAAAAATGGCGAGCGGCATGGACCTGACGCTGACGCCTTTTCAATTTGAAAATGGTCGCCATCCCGGCCGGTCCGGCTTAGCTCATACCAGGTCCAATTTCCCGTTGACGTGGACAGGCAGTCGATTCTTCGCAAAATAGAAGTGGACAGGCAGTCCAGTCATGTGTTTCCAGATGCTGAACCATGCGGAGCCGTCTAATTAAGCCATCATAATCGTCTCTTGAAACAGATTTTCGTCCCATTTTATAAATAAAGCAACATTTAAAAAAGTACACGGCCGAATGATATAAGATGATGAAATAGCCTTCTTACAAAGCTGATCCTGAGATACCCGCACACGCAGAATGCACACGACTACCCTACGAGTAAGAAGCACCGGAAAATCTAAACACCAGACGCTACAACTTAACACACCTAAGCTCCACGGCAACGCCCTCTACAACTTAGCACACCTGAGCTCCACGGCAACGCCCTCAAGAGGGAGAATGGTGCATATGGTTGCCGCTGCCGAGCCCACACGGACAAAGGTCTTCACTTGAAGCCCTGACACGGAAAAAGGAAGCCATAATAATCGTCTGTGGTTGAAAAACAAAGAACTATAATCAGCGTTGCATGACGGCGAAGCTAGCTTAAAATAAAATTGTATGCGCCGCCTCATGTGGAAAGCAACCTACCCATTAGTACATTATTACAACGATGGGGCTTCGTTGTCATCTGCTTTAGAATTTCTTCGGATGTGTGAACCCTATGCATTGAGTAATGTACGCAATTAAAATATTAGTCGGGAAGAATACCAAAGGATCAACACCGCTTTTTATCACTCTGTGTTTGGATTATGGATCAGATGTACATTGTAGCTCTCGGTAAGAAATTATTGGAAACTTTAACCTATGTTGGCTGCTCCAGTTTGAGCCATGAACAATGAAACTATTCACATTCCATCATAAACTTTCTTTGAACTCCTTTTTCCTGCTAATTTTGAACCCTACCATGTTGGTGTAGTAGTTTCGATGTTCAAAGTTTTCTAAAAATGTAGAAATTTTAATAGATGCATGAATGATTGGAACTTTATAGCCTATAAATTTCATCAACAGTTAAAAAAATATACACCATATCTGAGAGCGATCCGTAGATGAACACGCAGAGGCGCAACTCTAGCTCAGTCCGGAGCCGATGGCCCTGGCGTAAAACCCACCAACCACCGTGTGGCTCAAACACTTGGAGGCGGTGCAGTGGAGTCATCAGGCTGGTCTATGCCAGGGTTGATGTCGGCAATCACGTCTCCGGCGTCATTCCTCTCGCTCGCATAGTCGCATCCACCCCCTGGATAACTCATGTTGCTTCCATTGCATTAGTGGCCATCGCTGCAGTGCACCGCTCGTGATGGAGTGGTGGCAGCGCAGGTGCAACCATATGTGACGCACATGGATATGGACTCGCCTCTGGCTCAACCAGCATTGCTTTCTGGCAGAGCTGCTCTGGTGCGGGCATTTGTTCGATGCCTTGATGCAATAGTTCAGCCGTTCCTATGGTCACGATCCTGCGGATGGGTGATATGATGGTGGACGCAAGGGTGGCAGCGTCGGGGAAGTGATGGATGGATTCGTCTGGTCGTTGCAATGCGTGATATGTGATGGCGGACAAATATTGACCAACATGTGTCCAAGTGTCCCTCTCTCCCATCTCCAGGATCGAAGGTGGTTCTATGGTGACTGGAAGAAGGACAACAGGCAATGCATGACGATAATCATTAAGATGCATCCGGCGTCTTCTCAAGTGGAGTAGGTGGGCTTTGTGTTCTCCCAAAGCTAGGATCCCGGTAATGGGATGTCGTCAGCAGGCAAAGAGGTTGTTGGTAGTGATGGGTTTGATTACAAGTTTGCATATCCTTCCAGTAAAACCCATGATCATCCCTTGCGGCTACATAAGGCAATATCAGCCTGCAAGCGTAGTTCCCTTGTTGAAGGCATTGGCTCAAAACTTGGCTACGGGGATGGAAAGCCTATGTTGGTCTTCAGTGGGACTCATCAACATTGGTGCTCATATGTCGATCCCTTCGTGAAGGCTTTGTCTAGGAGTAGCATATTTTTTGAACAATTTGGTTACCTGTCATAGGGTTATGGATATCCTGGCGTGAGGTAAATCCGTTTTGGATGATTTTTCTTTTTCTTTTTTGTGGATCATTTCGTTCAGCATTGACATTAGGCTTTGATTGTTATCATTAGCTAATCAATACTAATATATGGTTGTGTGCATCACTCAATGGGAGGCTGGAGGCCATTCCCTCTTCAAAAAGAAATCAACAATTATGGTTGTCTGTCACATGTGGAGAACATATATAACATAAATAGACCGTTTTCTTGTCAATTATTATATGCAAGGAAGTTTTTATTATCTTTGGACAAATTTTAGCATGTTTTAATTCACAGCATCCCTTACTTCACACTTTTTCCATTATGCTAAACTTTGAAGTTGCAAATCCATTTGAAATGGCTACGTAAATGTTATCGTGATTTTGTTTTCGAAGGTTCTAAAATAAATCTGAAACAATTCACCTGTGTGCAGAATGCTATAAAATCATAACCGAAAAAATATGATCATCTATGTTCTACATAAAACAAACGAACTTTTCTTTTTCTTGCATGAACTCTTTGTCGTGCTCTTTTTTTTGTATAATTAAGTCCTAGAGAAAGAAATATGTATTTCAATATTAGATATATTTTTGAATCATATATACATAAGAAGTTGATCCTCACTATCCTATTTATCTTAACATGAACATATGCCACTTCACCACACATGCCACCTCATCAATTATTGTTCGGTCTTTCTTAATTGCATACTCCATTCAACTAACATACTTAATGCGCGTGCAACCATGCATGCATAGAAAAATGTCCATCTCCACACACAACCATGCATAAAAAATTGTTTTACACTGTACAATAATCACATGATATTATATATTAATTCACATATTTACGCTCCATACAATCAGTCTCATTAGAATATATTGCAATGGGCCCCTGCCACAAGGCACAGGTTATCATCTAGTTATCCAACACTACATACATGTCCATTTTTTATGGTTGTAGAAATTCTAGTTTAATGCATGTCAATTTATAGTGCAGTAGGGTTCAAGCCAGACTGGGCACAACAGTTGACAGCTCAAATATTCTTTCTTTAAAATTTTAGTTGTACTCCAAACAAAATTATATCTTTTTTAGCAAAAATACATTAAAGACATAGATGGTCACACACGTACATGCACACACCTCCTACTCCTGTGAGCATCTCCAAAAGACCTGGCCTACAGGTCTTGAGATTGACAAAGTCACCACATGCACCTGACAGTCGTTTACTACTGAAGTAATAAAGCCTTGAAATTCTGAAATAAATTCAGTAAAATGCGAGCACTTATGTCATGCCTAGAACTTCAACTTGAACGGGCGGGTTACATCAAAACATACCTGACCATTTGAGCGTAAAGGTTTGGAATCAAAATTATATCTTTCATAATAAACATCTGGCGCCTTGCGGTTATACAGCAAATCGAACTAGTATATTCTTATATACAAACATGTGCATTATAATATCTAGACATGAACTCCCTCCGTTTCAAAGTAGATGACTCAACTTTGTACTATTTTGAAACGGAGGGAGTAACTGGAAAGAGAATGGGGCTGCTTTGTACTTTATCCATTCGGAAAAACTTGTCCCTCAAATGAATATATTTAGTATGAAGTTAGTGTTAGATACATCCATTGAAGAGACAAACTTGAAACAATTTTTTTCAGACGGAGGAAGTAATAAAAAGAGGAGAAACTTGGTACTTATGTACGCGACGGCACGGTGGTTCAGTGAAAGGATAACATTTCCATTGCTGCAATACAGCATCAATCTGTTGGACATACCTGTTTTTTTAAGGAAAAACAGCTGTCGAACAGGATATTAGCAGCAGATGCAGATGCAAGGTAAACGTGTAAAAAATGCACTAAAAAATTGCTGCCATTATTGGAATGTTTCGAGAAACAACTGTACCTCAAAATAGAAATTTCGGCCAGAAGTCTTAGCCGTCGAGTACTCCAAACTGGAAAATACAGAAGATAAATATATATACCCAAGAGCAGGCTCTGAATGTCTAAGCACAATAATAGAAAAAAAAATCCTTAGATGAAGGATCACCAAAATGAGTCAATCTGTGTGACTTCACAAATCTAGAATCAGCAAATTAAAATTAAGTCTTCAAAGGACAGTGATTAATTTAGTATTAAGTAAGGCCGGCACAAATCCATTTGAGCACCAGTCGTTTTCTCCGGTGCCATGAAACTGTGACCCCCTCTTCTTCTTTCTGCAGGAAACCGTGTAGGTTGGCATCACTTTGAAGCTCTATATAAGCAACCCCCACGGTCCGACCACCACCACCGCCATCATCCACCTTCCAGCGCAGCAGCTTAACAAGTACGGCGGCGATCGAGCACTGGGAGTAGTAAGTGGATCACTTGGAGCAGCAGCGAGCAATGGCAATGGCAGCAGTGGCGTCGCCGACCATGGAGGTCGATCAGGACCTCCCCGGCTTCCGCTTCCACCCCACGGAGGAGGAGCTCCTCGGCTTCTACCTCTCCCGCGTCGCCCTCGGCAAGAAGCTCCACTTCGACATCATCGGCACCCTCAACATCTACCGCCACGATCCCTGGGATCTTCCTGGTACGTACATATAGAAGAACAACTACGAACAAGAACATCGTCGTAGTGATCGTATGATCGATGCATGCATGTCTGAGCAGCGAGCTGATGAGGTGTCTGTGTGTGGATGTGCAGGGATGGCAAAGATCGGGGAGAGGGAGTGGTACTTCTTCGTGCCGCGTGACCGGAAGACGGGGAGCGGCGGGCGGCCGAACCGGACGACGGAGCGGGGGTTCTGGAAGGCGACGGGGTCAGACAGGGCCATCCGGAGCACCGCCGACTCCAAGCGGGTCATCGGCCTCAAGAAGACGCTCGTCTTTTACCTGGACCGCGCACCGCGGGGCACCAAGACGGACTGGGTCATGAACGAGTACCGCCTCCCCGACACCGGCGCGCCGCCGCCCCAGGAGGACACGGTGCTGTGCAAGGTGTACCGGAAGGCCACGCCGCTCAAGGAGCTCGAGCAGAGAGCCTTTGAGATGGAGGAGATGAAGCAAAGGTCCGGCAGCAACGGTGGGTACGACTACAGTGGCGTGGCCAGAGCGTGCCCTGTCCCGGCAGCCGGCGACTTCTACCTATCGCCGTCCGACGACGTCCAGGACAACTTCCTGATCCCCTCCTCGTCGTCGTCGTCGTCGGTGGCGCTGTCTGGCAAAAGCAGCAGCCACGACGCGCCCAGGGTAGCTAAGAAGGAAGCAGACGTCGCCACGGTGAACGTGCCCTTCCATCGGCAGCTCCCGGCCGTGAACCCACCCTGCGGCCTCCAGCTCCAGGAGGCGAACCACGGGATGTCGAATATGTCAAGCCTGGAGCTACCGGCGGCGAACCATGGGCTGTCAAACATGTCCAACCTGCGGGTACCGGCGGCGAACCAGGGTGTGCTGGACCTACCCAGCCTGCAGCTCCCTGCGGCGAGCAGCCGCGGAGTGTTCGACTGGCTAAATGACCCGTTCCTGACGCAGCTGCGCAGCCCGTGGCAGGACCAGCATTGCATGTCCCCTTACGCCCATCTGCTCTACTAATCAGATGCAAGACGTGCAAAGAGCAAGTATGCAAAACTTGAAGCAGAGTAGATGGTTAGCTGTAAATTCAGTTGTGCATACGAACCTAGACGTCAGTCTCTTTGATTAACACATGACAGTTTGTAACTAAGCCTGCAATGGATTAACTTAGGGAACTGTTTTGCGTTTGTGAGTCGTGAGGCCCCCAAGTCACTCGCTTTGGTTGTCGCATCAACCACCGCAACCATATGCCTCCTTCACGCCCCCCTTCCTCCCTTGCCATCGCCGATTGGCACCGCCGGGGCAAAACCCCGGTCGATGGTTGGTGGTCGGTGGGGGCGGGGCCTCTCTCTCACGTGACCCTATGCCCCGAGCTCTATCTGGTCGTCACCGTCCCTCGCCCCGCCGGCTAGCTGCGACAGTTGTGCCTGGGGGATGGGGCCGTCGTGGCAGCTATCGTCGTTGCATTCACTCAGATACAGCTAGTTGCCATGTTTCCGGTACGGTGGGAACGAGGAACGGGAACGATGGACGAGAGTCGGTGGCTGAAAAAATAGGGTACAACGAGGGTATACATCTCTCGAACGATATTTTTATAGCGGGGACGCGATCCAATCCGTTTGGGTATGATGAACCCGGTACGGTACCATGGGTCGAGGAACGCAGTTCCTGAAAAACGACGACTCCCTGACAGTTAGCATTCCGTGCTGTTAATGGATCCCTTGCAATTAATGAACTGGAGGAAGAACGAGGAGTCCTTGACAAAAGAAACGACGGCGTGAGTAAATTATGCCTCGCGTTTTGTCTGTTCGATCCTTGAACCTGAATCGAGGAGTAGGCTGCAGGGACGCCGAATCTTCATCGAATCGTACCGAATCCGACCTCATTCCCGAATCCGATTCCGGGTCGATGAATCGGGATCGAGGGACGGCCTACCGTTCCCCGTTTCCGGCTACTATGATACAACGAGGCTGGCCGGGGGTGGCTGGCTTTCCCCGGGGCATGGCATGGATGGCGGTGCGGAGGGAGGCGACTTCTCGTCCCTCCTTTGGCAATGAGTGCCCGCCTAGATGCAAAGGGTATGGCCTTGGGTCTCCTGATACGGTAGCTGCTATTGACGGCGTGTACTAGTGAGGTTGTAGGATGCAGCCTGAAGGCTTCTTTGTGGATTTTAACGGCTCTCCCTCCGACCAACTCGCCTCCAACAGTGTGATGCATTCTCTGGACGACGATTTGATGCAATGGGTATGGTTGTGTAGCGGGAACGGTGGGATTTATAGCTCAATGCATGTAGTTGCTGGGTGCATGTAGTTGCTGAGAAAGTGGTGGTGTCAACACATGATTGACTCCGATTTGGTGGTGCTTCTCCAGTACACCATGCAACATTGGTTGTGACATGAGTAAAATAGTAGAGACAAAGCCTGCCGATGGCAGCTCGAGCAAGCTTCGCCCCTCTCCATGACTATCTCATGAATGTTCTAAGGTTCTAGCTCCATCCATGTTGTCGGGGGTGTCGTGCGACATATGCCAAAGGATGGCTTATTATGGTGGGGGATAGTAAGACATCGCCGGTGCCAGGAAGGGGATGAGGCGTAGACACGTATGCCGGCGAACTTTACCCAGGTTCGGGGCTATCCTAGGAGAGAACACCACCAGTCCTGCTCTGCGGGGTCTCCCCATGATCACTAGATAGTCAAAGGTGGCTACAAGCTTGATCCTTGGGTTGTTTCTCTAGAGGACGAAGAAGAGCAAGGCTACCCGTTAGCTTCTCTCTTTCTATGCGTGTGTGTAATCTCTATGTGGCTCTTTCTTTTGTATGGGTGCTCTGGGGGTTTATATAGGCCTACCCCCAAGGGTACAATGGAAATCTGGCTGGGTGTAGGACCCGGCTATCAGTGTCTGTGGTTGCCGACTTCTCTGCCAACCGATGGGGCCCGCTGTCTGGTGGGTCCCGCTAGCTGTCTCATACTTGGCCGATAGGCCGTGCCCGCCACCAACAGGTCATGCCGGCTGCTTAGTACCGTGGCAGTGCCACTGATGATGCGTGCTTTGTCGGGGAGAGCATGGCTACAGTGTCGCCGCTGCTAAAAGATCATGGATGTCGCCTAGAGGGGGGTGAATAGGCGCTTTTAAAATAATTACGGTTTAGGCTTGAACAAATGCGGAATAAACCTAGCGGTTAATTTGTGAAGCACAAAACCTACAACAACTAGGCTCACCTATGTGCACCAACAACTTATGCTAAGCAAGATAAACTACTAGGTGATAGCAAGATATATGACAAGAACCAATATGGCTATCACAAGGTAAAGTGCATAAGTAAAGAGCTCGGGTAAGAGATAACCGAGGCACGCGGAGACGACGATGTATCCCGAAGTTCACACCCTTGCGGATGTTAATCTCCGTTTGGAGCGGTGTGGAGGCACAATGCTCCCCAAGAAGCCACTAGGGCCACCGTAATCTCCTCACGCCCTCGCACAATGCAAGATGCCGTGATTCCACTAAGGGACCCTTGAGGGCAGTCACCGAACCTGTACAAATGGCAACCCTTGGGGGTGGTCACCGAACCCGTACACTTTGGCAACCCTTGGGGGCGGTCACCGGTACCCGTCAAATTGCTCGGGGCGATCTCCACAACCTAATTGGAGACCCCGACGCTTGCCCGAGCTTTACACCACAATGATTGAGCTCCGAACACCACCAACCGTCTAGGGCACCAAGGCACCCAAGAGGAACAAGCTCTAGGGTGCCCAAACACCCAAGATTAATAAGCTTCTCAAACTTCACTTCCACGTATCACCGTGGAGAACTCAAACCGATGCACCAAATGCAATGGCAAGGGCACACGGAGTGCCCAAGTCCTTCTCTCCCAAATCCCACCAAAGCAACTAATGCTAGGGAGGAAAATGAGAGGAAGAACGAAAGAAGAACGCGAAGAACTCCAAGATCTAGATCCAAGGGGTTCCCCTCACTTAGAGGAGAAAGTGATTGGTGGAAACGTGGATCTAGATCTCCTCTCTCTTTTCCCTCAAGAACTAGCAAGAATCATTGGAGGTATTGAGAGTTAGCAAGCTCGAAGAAGGTCAACAATGGGGGAAGAACACGAGCTAAAAATGATAAGGTTCAATGGGGAAGAAGACCCCCTTTTATAGTTGGGGAAAAGTCCAACCGTTATGCTCACAGCCCGCACCGAGCGGTACTACCGCTCCAAGGAATGGTACTACCGCTAGGGCGGTAGTAGCCCTTTGAAACGCAATAGCGAGGAGGCAAAAAAGCCAGAAGAACCGTCGGAGCGGTAGTACCGTTTGACATCAAGGTACTACCGCTAGGGGTAGCGGTACTACTGCTAAGGGTAGCGGTACTACTGCTTGCGAGCGGTACTAAAAAATTACATTCGTGCCTACCACCACCGGACTTGTGACGAGTTTTTGGTCCTGAGTGGAAGTAGCCATGGAAGTAGCCGTGGTAGTACTGCTCCAAGCGGTAGTAACGCTCCCAAGGGCGGTAGTAAAAAATTACTTCCACTCCTACCGCGGTAGAACCGCTGCAGCCTTTTCAGAACACCAAAACTACCACAACTTCTGCAAACGGACTCCGAATTCGATGAAACCAAGTTTGTTGGAAAGCTAGCGACAAGGGCTAACACAATCTTGATAGAAATACCAATAATAAGCAAATGAGAAAAGGCCCGAAAGAAAATGGTGAGAACCCTTCCTCAGATAAGACCGGTAAAACCCCCAACGCCGAAAACATCATAGAAGATGCATGCAAACTCCGTTTTCGATGAACTCAAGCTTGTCATCAAGATGACCATAAGCTCTAAGACTCACAAAGAGAACCAAACAAGAACCAAGAAACATGATGCAATGATGCAATGGTTTGAGCTCTCGATGAACGATACGATCAAGCTACTCACTTGAGAGCCCCCCTTGATAGTACGACTATCGATCCTATAACCCGGTCTCCCAACTACCACCATGAGACCGGTAAAATAGAAAACCTATCAAGGGCAAACCTTTGCCTTGCACATGATCCACTTGAGCTAGATGATAACGATCTTGTCCTCCTCAAGATAGACCACCTTTCTTGATTGCGTTGGGTCAATGGAGACTAGATGATTGCTCCCCCATACTCCACTATGGGTGAGCCAGTCTTCGGCACATCTTCACAAGTCCATTTACACCACAATGGATGGCAAGCTTCAAGCACTTGATCTCTTCGTGATGCTCCACTTGAACTTGCACACGGCAATCTTGATGACAATCACCACTTGATGTCATCCTTTCCACGGGTTGTATGATATCTTCCTCTTGACGCAAGCCCATGGACACGTACCTAACCCCACATAGACTCTCACATAGACCATGGGTTAGTACACAAAGTGCAATTGACAATGCTTACCATACCATGGGATCACTTGATCCCTCTCGGTACATCTTCTACGCTTTGTGAGTTGATCAACTTGATTCACTCTTGACTTAGTCTTGATCAACCTTGAATCTTTCCAACTCTCTTCGTTTGGATGATGTCTTGAAGGTAAACATGAATGATCACACAATATTCTTCTTCAAGACATGCTTGCAATAAGCTCAACACTCACATGACCAATCTTTGGATAATTCCTTAATAGCACCTTGGTCAACCCATAAACTCCTTGAAACCAACACATGGACTTCAAGAAATGCCTATGGAAAAATCCTTCAAATACAACTCAATGCAACCATTAGTCCATAGAGAATGTCATCAATTACCAAAACCACACATGGAGGCACCGCATGTCCTTTCAGCTGCCTTGTGGGTGTTCATTGTAGCCATTCCCCATCTCTTCTGATTAATGGCGCATAGACTTTGAGGAAGGGGGAGGGCCGCCTGGTGGGGAGTCGGCCTCCCCGGTGTCGTCTGGTCAGGAGTAGGTCTCTCACGGACAGGTAGGGCCCACCGCCTGCGGGCCGTACCGATAGTCTGTAGTGGGAGCATGGCCTCCTCCACTATGGGTGATGTCATGGGCTGCATGGCAACAGTGCCGCGCCGAGCGGGGGATTGATATGTCTCCAAGGTATCTACTTTTCCAAACACTTTTGCCCTTCTTTTGGACTCTAACTTGCATGATTTGAATGGAACTAACCCGGACTGACGCTGTTTTCAGCAGAATTACCATGGTGTTATTTATGTGTAGGAGCAAACGTTCTCGGAATGACCTAAAACTTCACGGAGACACTTTTCAGAAAATAAGAAAAATACCTGCCAAAGATGAAGGCCAGGGAGGCCACCACCTTTCCACGAGGGTGGGGGGCGCGCCTGCCCCCCTAGGGCGCGCCCCCTACCTCGTGGGCCCCCTATTGCCTCTCCAACTCCAACTCCACCTCCATATATTGAGTTTCGGGGAGAAAAAAATTAGAGAGAAGAAATCATCGCGTTTTACGATACGGAGCCGCCGCCAAGCCCTAAAACCTCTCAGGAGGGTTGATCTAGAGTCCGTTCGGGGCTCCGGAGAGGGGAATCCGTCGCCATCGTCCTTATCAACCATCCTCCGTCACCAATTTCATGATGCTCACCGCCGTGCGTGAGTAATTCCATCGTAGGCTTGCTGGACGGTGATGGGTTGGATGGGATCTATCATGTAATCGAGTTAGTTTTGTTAGGGTTTGATCCCTAGTGTCCACTATGTTCTGAGATTGATGTTGCTATGACTTTGCTATGCTTAATGCTTGTCACTAGGGCCCGAGTGCCATGATTTCAGATCTGAACCTATTATGTTTTCATCAATATATGAGTGTTCTTGATCCTATCTTGCAAGTCTATAGTCAGCTATTATGTGTTATGATCCGTTAACCCCGAAGTGACAATAATCGGGATACTTACCGGTGTTGACCGTAGTTTGAGGAGTTCATGTATTCACTATGTGTTAATGCTTTGTTCCGGTTCTCTATTAAAAGGAGACCTTAATATCCCTTAGTTTCCGTAAGGACCCCGCTGCCACGGGAGGGTAGGACAAAATATGTCATGCAAGTTCTTTTCCATAAGCACGTATGACTATGTTCGGAATACATGCCTACATTATATCAATGAACTAGAGGTAGTTCTGTGTCACCCTAGGGATATATATAATTTTGTGCAAATTGAAGAAGAGAGTCTCCCACAAGCTTGGGGGAGGCTTCTCCAATTACTTAATGCTTTGCCTGATCATCCTCTTAAGAAAAATGAAATACTTGATATCTTTTATAATGGACTAACCGGTGCCTCGAGAGATTACCTGGATAGTTTTGCTGGTTCTGTTTTCAGGGAAAGAACACCGGATGAAGCTGAAATTCTATTGAATAATATGTTGACAAATGAAAATAATTGGACACCTCCGGAGCCAATTCCTGAGCCTATTCCTAAACCAACTCTGAAGAAGAGGGCTATTCTATTTCTCAGTCCTGAAGATATGCAAGAGGCAAAGAAATCTATGAAAGAAAAGCGTATTAAAGCTGAAGATGTTAAGAATTTACCTCCTATTGAAGAAATACATGGTCTTAATTTACCGCCCGTTGAAGAAACATATAATCCAAATCCTTTACCTATTGAAGAAACTCATGGTCTTGATAACCCGACCCAGGTAGTAAAGGTAAATTCTCTCTATAGATATGATAAAGTTGTAATCCTGTTTACTAAAATTGCTAGCCCATGCTTAGATGAGTTCGATAAATTTATGGCTAAGCAAGAAGACTTTAATGCTTATTTTGGTAGACAATTAAAATACAATTCAAATATGCTTGGACACTTGGGTGATTATATGGCTAATGTTAAAAGTGAACTTAAACTTATTAGTAAACATGCTTCTATGGTTAGCACTCAAGTAGAACAAGTACTTAAAGCTCAAAATGATTTGCTCAATGAATTGAATAGTAAAGATAATGATTATGATGTTAGAGTGGCTACTAGAACTGGTGGAATGACTCAGAAACCTCTGTATCCTGAAGGCCACTCTAAGAGAATTGAGCAAGATTCTCAGAGAAATAATTTAGATGCACCTAGTTCTTCTAAAAAGAAGAAAAAGAAAAATGATAGGACTTTGCATGCTTCTAGTGATCCTATTGTGGAAACACCTGAGAATCCAAATGATATTTCTATTTCTGATGCTGAAACACAACCTGGAAATGAACCTGAAACTAATGATAATATTAATAATAATGTTCATAATGATGCTCAACCTAGTAATGATAATGACATAGAAATTGAACCTGCTATTGATCTTGATAACCCACAATCAAAGGATCAACGTTATGATAAGAAAGATTTTGTTGCTAGGAAACATGGTAAAGAAAGAGAGCCTTGGGTTCAGAAACCCATGCCTTTTCCTCCCAAACCATCCAAGAAAAAGGATGATGAGGATTTTGAGCGCTTTGCTGAAATGATTAGACCTATCTTTTTGCGTATGCGATTAACTGATATGCTTAAAACAAATCCTTATGCTAAGTATATGAAAGATATTATTACAAATAAAAGAAAGATACCGGAAGCTGAAATTTCCACCATGCTTGCTAATTATAATTTTAAGGGTGGAATACCAAAGAAACTTGGAGATCCCGGTATACCAACTATACCATGTTCCATTAAAAGAAATTATGTTAAAACTGCTTTATGTGATCTTGGAGCCGGTGTTAGTGTTATGCCCCTCTCTTTATACCGTAGACTTGATTTGAATAAGTTGACACCTACTGAAATATCTTTGCAAATGGCTGATAAATCAACTGCTATACCTGTCGGTATTTGTGAGAATGTGCCTGTTATAGTTGCAAACGTTACTATTTTAACGGACTTTGTTATTCTTGATATTCCCGGGGACGGTAGTATGTCTATTATTCTTGGAAGGCAATGTCACTTTTCATGTTAATGGTAACGAGCATACGGTACACTTTCCGAGGAAACAACCTCAAGTTCACAGTATCAATGCTATTGGAAAAATTCCATCGATTATATTTGGAGGTTTTGAATTTCCTCTTCCTACTGCCAAGAAGAAATATGATATTCTTATTATTGGGGATATGCATATCCCCGTTGAGCTAACATAGTGTTATTCGAAATTTCTCTGGTTCCATGTTATTCGGAATGAATTCGTTAACAAGACTTGATCAACCTTGTTAGTGGATTCCTTTTGATGATCATGAGATGGATGAAACTAGAAGGCACAACCTTTTGTACCCCACTTTTACTTTCTGTTATTTATATTAAATAAAATAAAAATAAATATTTTTTTGTCTGTTATCTGATTATCCGTGCAATATAAGAATACCTCAAAAATAAAAGTTCTCCAAATGCCTTGAAAATTAAATATGATTTTTTCTAGAATATTTGAGGATTTATGGAACTGAGAACACACCAGGGGGCAACCACCTGCCCACGAGGGTGGAGGGCACGCCCCCCTGCCTCGTGGGCCCACGGTGGCCCTCCTCCACTTATCATTTCACCCACACACTTCATCTTCCTCCCCCAAACACGAATAACCAGCTCAAACCCGAGTCCAAGCTCGTTTTGCTGCCATTTTCGATCTCCTTCCTCAAAGCACCTCTCACAAAACTGATTGGGGAGATTGTTCCTTGGCATGTGACTCCTTCATTGGTCCAATTAGTTTTTGTTCTCGTGCTTTATTCATTGCAAATTTTTGCTGCTTAGGTGACCCTGTTCTTGAGCTTGCATGTCAAATTTATATGGTCAAAAGTAGTTTTGATGCATGATATAGGCCCTAGGCACTTGTAGGAGTAGTTACTATCAATATTATTGAGTTTGGTTTACTTTTATTTTGAAGTTACTAAAATTTTTAGAATTTTTCAGAAAATGATGAGGAGACTCTTGAGGCACTCATCGAGCCAAAGCTCGAAGGAAAAGGCACCAAAGCCTAAGTATAATCTTCCTTGCACCGCGGAGGTTCGGGCGTGTGAATGGCCTTCCCAGGATTTCTTAAGAGCAGTCGGGGTTTATGAAGATTTTCATGAATTGGCTCAGACTGCAGGCCTTACCGCTTTCCTCCACGACCAATGCGATCAGTATCTATTGCTCATAAATACCTTTGTGCAAAACTTTCATTTCCATTCTAGGAACTCACCACCTACGGTGGAGTTTTGTAACGCCCTCGATGCGGCTATATCTCCCACGTGTCGAAGCACGACTTAGAGGCATAACCGCATTGAAAGCAATGTCACAAGTGAGGTAATCTTCACACAACCCATGTAATCATAAGGGAAAGAGATACATAGTTGGCTTACAATCGCCACTTCACACAATATATGAATAAAGCATTACATCATCCAGATACAATCAAGGTCCGACTACGGAGCCAAAATGAAAGAAGACTACCCCAAATGCTACACAGATCCCCGATCGTCCCAACTAGGCTCCACTACTGATCAACTGGCAACGGAAAAACACAAAGGACAAGATCTTTATCGAGCTCCTCCTTGAGCTTGGTTGCATCACCTGCTCGGTAACATCGGCACCTGCAAACTGGTTTTGGAAGTATCTGTGAGTCAGGGGACTCAGCAATCTCACACCCTCACGATCAAGACTATTTAAGCTTATAGGAAGGGTAAACAGTATGAGGTGGAGCTGCAGCAAGCGACTAGCATATAAGGTGGCTACCATACGCAAATGAGAGCGAGAAGAGAAGGCAAAGCACGTTCGAGAAACTATGATCAAGAAGTGATCCTAGAACAACCTACGTCAAGCATAACTCCAACACTGTGTTCACTTCCCGAACTCCGCCGAGAAGAGACCATCACGGCTACACACACGGTTGATGCATTTTAATTAAGTTATGTGTCACGTTATCTACAACCGGACATTAACAAATTCTCATCTGCCCATAACCACGGGCACGACTTTCGAAAGTTCAAAACCCTTCAGGGGTGTCCCAACTTAGCCCATCACAAGCTCTCACGGTCAACGAAGATATTCCTTCTCCCAAGACAATCCGATCAGACTCGGCATCCCGGTTACAAGACATCCTTGACAATGGTAAAACAAGTCCAGCAAGACCACCCAGATGTGCCGACAAATCCCGATAGGAGCTGCACATATCTCGTTCTCAGGGCACACCGGATGAGCAAGACAACGGGTAGGCCAGCCCAGAGTTGCCCCTCATAGCCACCGGACATCGCTCAGTTTGGACCAACACTTAGACAAGCACTGGCCCGGGGGGGTTAAAATAAAGATGACCCTCGGGATGCGCGACTCCCAAGGGAAAAGGCTAGGCGGCGAATGGTAAATCCAAGGTTGGGCCTTGCTGGAGGAGTTTTATTCAAAGCGAACTGTCAAGGGGTTCCCATTATAACCCCACCGTGTAAGGAACGCAAAATCCGGGAACATAACACCGATATGACGGAAACTAGGGCGGCAAGAGTGGAACAAAACACCAGGCATAAGGCCGAGCCTTCCATCCTTTACCAAGTATATAGATGCATTAATTAAATAAGAGATATTGTGATATCCCAACAATAATATCCATGTTCCAACATGGAACAAACTCCAATCTTCACCTGCAACTAACAACGCTATAAGAGGGGCTGAGCAAAGCGGTAACATAGCCAAACAACGGTTTGCTAGGACAAGGTGGGTTAGAGGCTTGGCTTAGCAACATGGGAGGCATGATAAGCAAGTGGTAGGTGTCGCAGCATAGGCATAGCAAAAGAGAGAGCAACTAGCTAGCAAAGATAGAAGTGATTTCAAGGGTATGGTCATCTTGCCTAAAATCCCGCAAGGAAGAAGAATGAGTCCATGAAAAAGACAAACGGATGTAGTCGAATGGGTCCTCACAAATGCGACGTTATCGGAACCAACCCGAAGAAGCAACACCGGAAAGAAACACACAACATAGTAAACATACCACACATGAACATGGCATGATATGCGGGATGCGATATGTGATGCATATGCATTATTTGGAAAGGAATGATTGAACCTGGCCTCAACTTGGAAATCCAAGAGTGCCACTGGAAAGAGGAGTTGATTTCGGTCGAAATCGATATAAAGATCACCGGAATCGGATGCACGGTTTGGAAATGGCAAGCAAAACAAATATGGCACCGGTCTGCGATAATCAGCAAGTAGCCTTCCAAATGCATCAAGAACAACATGCTAATGCACCCATACATAGCAAAACAATACATGGCAGGGATCCACTCATAATGCTTGACAAAAGATGAACCCTTAGCTACGGCTAATTCACTCAATAACAGGGTCAAACAGGCATGGCAAAAGAGAAAAAGATAACAAGTTACAAACTTGATGAAATTAACAAGAAGTTAGGAATTTATCATCAGGAAGCAATGTTAAGAGCACGATAAAAACATGCTACAGGAACATATCATGACAAAGCAAGGCATGGCATGAAGCTACTCAAAGCATATAACAAAAGTCCCTTAGTGACCATGAGCCAAAAGGGATCAGAAAATATAATTGCAAGCATGGGAACATAGCAAAAACATAAACAGATTCAGACTTGGTGAAAACTGGAGCATGACAAAACAGATAACGAGTAGGCATGTTTACGAGCTCGATGCACTCACTACAAAGCATGGCATGACAAACTAAGAATACCACCATCCAGTAGACATGGCATAGAAGCTAGACATGGAAAGAACAACATCATAGCATGCATGGATCAACTACAACAAGCTTGGCAAAAATTGCAAAACATGTTCACAATCTGCCAGGAACATTTTATAGCAAAAGTAGAGCTCGATTGACTCAAGCTAGGGTGCTCCATAAATGCAAACAAAGACATGGATGGATAGAGCACAACAATATCTAAAAAACATCCTTACTGATCATGCTCAAAAGATGCACGTATCACTAGAAAACAACATGAACATATGGCATAAAAACAATAACAGGACAAGGACTTAGTGAAATTCTAAGTCCCTGAAATCAACATCATTGAGTAAGCTACTTTGCATGCTTGTGCTAGTCACCACAAAGATCACAAAAATACATGGCATACATCCCTGTAAGGATGGCATGACATATTTCAAAACACATGTAGAGCTCAGGATCACAGCATGCACACATTAATCATGGCAAAAATGACAAAAGTCCATTTGCTGAAACAGATGTGAAACAATCATCACATAGCCCTCTTCCAATAGCATTTCGGGCATCAAGATGAGCTCAAATGAAAATGATGCAATGAGATGAAATGATGTACTCATCCAGACGAACATTTTGATATGCTACACGCAAGAATCGGAGCCACGATGAGGAAGTTATGATGCGTCAAAGTACGGAAAATAATTAGGGTTCCGAGCGAAAAAGTCAACCGAGGGGATGGATCTGGATCTGGATCTCGCGCTACTGTAGCAGCTCGCCGGAGTTGCCCTGTTCGCCGGAGACGAGGGAGGTGGCCGGAGCAGCGAGGGAGAGGAAGAAGCTCGCCGGGGTGCGGCGAGGAGTAGCCGGGCACAGTCGCCGGCAGTGAGGGGCGTGCCGCGGCGGAGCTTGGCGCGGTGAGGAGCTCCGGCGGCCGGATCTTGCAGCGGCGAGGCGGACCGACGCCGGTGGGTGGTGGTGCGGCGGCCGGAGCTCGTCGGTTCGGGCGAGGAAGGAGGCAGGCGGCGGTAGACGCCGGTTGCGCGTAGCGCCCGAGACGGCGGGGCGACCAGGCGCGTGGCGGCGGCGGTTCGGGCCCCGCGGGCCGGATCTTGGCCGCGCGGGCCCGCGGCGGGCGGAGGCGATCCGGCTGAACAGGTGGTGGGCTCCGGTTCGCTGAGGGGCGGTGCGGCGGTGACGTGTCGGCGCCTCATTCGCCGGAGTGAGGTGGCGGCGGGTTGGACGCGTCCGGCGGCGGGACGGACATGTCCGGCGAAGTGCGGGGGAATTTTTAGGGTTTCATCTGCGTGAGATTTCGGAGGAGAGCACATATTTATAGGTAGAGGGAGCTAGGAGAGTCCAAATGAGGTGCGGTTTTCGGCCACGCGATCGTGATCGAACGACCGAGATGATGGAGGGGGTTTAGATGGGTTTTGGGTCACTTTGGAGAGGTGTTGGGCTGCAACACACATGAGGCCTTTTCGGTCCCTCGGTTAACCGTTGGAGTATCAAACGAAGTCCAAATGGTACAAAACTTGACAGGCGGTCTACTGGTAGTAAACCAAGGTCGCATGACAAGTCTCGGTCCAATCCGAGAACGTGTAACACCCGCACACGAAAAGAGGTAGAAAGGGACACCGGATGACATATGAGCGCTAGATTGCAAAACGGACAACGGGGAAAATGCTCGGATGCATGAGACGAACATGTATGCAAATGAAATGCACATGATGACATGATATGACATGCATGACACGCAAGAAATGGCAAGGCAACAATAGCGAAATATCTGGAGGACACCTGGCACATCGGTCTCGGGCCGTTACAAGTTTCATTTATATGATGAGCATAAGGAGATGTCACTTTATGATTTTTGTCGGATCTGTTTAGTCCCTTTTGGGGGCAAGACAGAAGAACCACATCGTGATGATGTCAAGGGATTTATCGATACTATCACTGTAGGGGAAACAAGGAAGGTTTCCGATGCACGAATCACTAGCATACATTTTCCTGTTTTACGCTACTTTGCATTATTTGCTAGTCATTGCTTAATTGGTCGCGGAAACTGTGGAAACCTGAGTATCCCTGATATTATTATTTTGCACCATGGTTTATAGGGTGATAACTCTTTTAGTATGGGTGGCATTATTGCCAAACAGTTAAGTCTGAACCGTACCAAGGGCCCCATCTTTGGAGGCATCTATGTTACACGCCTAGCTGCACATTTTAACATACCTATTAGGCATTATGAGAAGGAAGAAATGAAGGAAATATGCCCTAGAGGCAATAATAAAGTTATTATTTATTTCCTTATTTCATGATAAATGTTTATTATTCATGCTAGAATTGTATTAACCGGAAACATAATACATGTGTGAATACGTAGACAAACAGAGTGTCACTAGTATGCCTCTACTTGACTAGCTCGTTAATCAAAGATGGTTATGTTTCCTAACCATAGACAAAGAGTTGTTATTTGATTAACGGGATCACATCATTAGGAGAATGATGTGATTGACTTGGCCCATTCCGTTAGCTTAGCACTCGATCGTTTAGTATGTTGCTATTGCTTTCTTCATGACCTATACATGTTCCTATGACTATGAGATTATGCAACTCCAGTTTACCGGAGGAACACTTTGTGTGCTACCAAACGTCACAACGTAACTGGGTGATTATAAAGGAGCTCTACAGGTGTCTCCAAATGTACATGTTGGGTTGGCGTATTTCGAGATTAGGATTTGTCACTCCGATTGTCGGAGAGGTATCTCTGGGCCCTCTCGGTAATGCACATCACCTAAGCCTTGCAAGCAATGCAACTAAATGAGTTAGTTGCGAGATGATGTATTACGGAACGAGTAAAGAGACTTGCCGGCAACGAGATTGAACTAGGTATTGATATACCGACGATCGAATCTCGGGCAAGTAACATACCGATGACAAAGGGAACAGCGTATGTTGTTATGCGGTCTGACCGGTAAAGATCTTCGTAGAATATGTGGGAGCCAATATGAGCATCCAGGTTCCGCTATTGGTTATTGACCGGAGACATGTCTCGGTCATGTCTACATTGTTCTCGAACCCGTAGGGTCCGCACGCTTAAGGTTTTGATGACAGTTATATTATGAGTTTATAAGTTTTGATGTATCGAAGTTGGTTCGGAGTCCCGGATATGATCGCGGACATAACGAGGAGTCTCAAAATGGTCGAGACATAAAGATTGATATATTGGACGGCTATATTCGGACACCGGAAGTGTTCCGGGGAAGTTTCGGATAAAACCGGAGTACCGGGGGGTTACCGGAAACCCCCGGGGGGTTAATGGGCCTCATGGGCCTAAAGTGGAGAAGAGGAGGGGCTGCCAGGGCAGGCCGCGCGCCCCCTCTCCCCCTAGTCCGAATTGGACAAGGAGGGAGGGGCGGCGCCCCCCCCCCCTTTCCTTCCTCTCCTCTCTCCCTTCCTTCCCCCTCTCCTACTTGGACAAGGAAAGGGAGAGGAGTCCTACTCCCGGTAGGAGTAGGACTCCTCCTGCGCGCCTCCTACTAGGGCCGGCCGCACCCCCCCTTGGCTCCTTTATATACGGAGGCAGGGGCACCCCTAGACACAAGTTGATCCACGTGATCGTTTTCTTAGCCGTGTGCGGTGCCCCCTTCCACCATAATCCTCGATAATATTGTAGTGGTGCTTAGGCGAAGCCCTGCGACAGTTCAACATCAGGATCCTCACCACTCCATCGTGCTGACGGAAATCTTCCCCGACACTTTGCTGGATCGGAGTCCGGGGATCGTCATCGAGCTGAACGTGTGCTGAAACTCGGAGGTGCCGTAGTTTCGGTGCTTGAATCGGTCGGATCATGAAGACGTACGACTACATCAACCGCGTTAATATAACGCTTCCGCTGTCGGTCTACAAGGGTATGTAGATCACACTCTCCCCTCGTTACTATGCATCACCATGATCTTGCGTGTGCGTAGGAAATTTTTGAAATTACTATGTTCCCCAACAGTGGCATCCGAGCCTAGGTTTTATGTGTTGATATTATATGCACGAGTAGAACACAAGTGAGTTGTGGGCGATATAAGTCATACTGCTTACCAGCATGTCATACTTTGGTTCGGCGGTATTGTTGGACGAAGCGGCCCGGACCGACATTACGCGTACGTTTACGCGAGACCGGTTCTCCCGACGTGCTTTGCACAAAGGTGGCTAGCGGGTGTCAGTTTCTCCAACTTTAGTTGAACCGAGTGTGGCTACGCCCGGTCCTTGCGAAGGTTAAAACAGCACCAACTTGACAAACTATAGTTGTGGTTTTGATGCATAGGTAAGATTGGTTCTTGCTTAAGCCCGTAGCAGCCATGTAAAACTTGCAACAACAAAGTAGAGGACGTTTAACTTGTTTTTGCATGGCATGTTGTGATGTGATATGGTCAGGACATGATACTAAATTTTATTGTATGAGATGATCATGTTTTGTAACCGAGTTATCGGCAACTGGCAGGAGCCATATGGTTGTCGCTTTATTGTATGCAATGCAACTGCGCTGTAATGCTTTACTTTATCACTAAGCGGTAGCGATAGTCGTGGAAGCATAAGATTGGCGAGACGACAACGATGCTACGATGGTGATCGAGGTGTCGCACCGGTGACGATGGTGATCATGACGCTACTTCGGAGATGGAGATCACAAGTACAAGAAGATGATGGTCATATCATATCACTTATATTGATTGCATGTGATGTTTATCTTTTATGCATCTTATCTTGCTTTGATTGACGGTAGCATTATAAGATGATCTCTCACTAAATTTCAAGACAAAAGTGTTCTCCCTGAGTATGCACCATTGCCAAAGTTCGTCGTGCCCAGACACCACGTGATGATCGGGTGTGATAAGCTCTACGTGTTGGAAATATGCCCTAGAGGCAATAATAAAATGATTATTATATTTCCTTGTTCATGATAATTGTCTATTATTCATGCTATAATTGTATTATCCGGAAATTGTAATACATGTGTGAATACATAGACCACAATGTGTCCCTAGTGAGCCTCTAGTTGACTAGCTCATTGATCAACAGATAGTCATGGTTTCCTGGCTATGGACATGGGGATGTCATTGATAACGGGATCACATCATTAGGAGAATGATGTGATGGACAAGACCCAAACCTAAGCATAGCACAAAGATCGTGTAGTTCGTTTGCTGTAGCTTTTCTGAATGTCAAGTATCATTTCCTTAGACCATGAGATTGTGCAACTCCTGGATACCGTAGGAGTGCCTTGGGTATGCCAAACGTCACAACGTAACTGGGTGACTATAAAGGTACATTACAGGTATCTCCGAAAGTGTCTGTTGGGTTGGCACGAATCGAGACTGGGATTTGTCACTTCGTATGACGGAGAGGTATCTTTGGGCCCACTCGGTAATGCATCATCATAATGAGCTCAATGTGATCAAGTGGTTGATCACGGGATCATGCATTATGGTACGAGTAAAGTGACTTGCCGGTAATGAGACTGAACAAGGTATTGGGATACCGACGATCGAGTCTCGGGCAAGTAACGTACTGATTGACAAAGGGAATTGAATATGGGATTGATTAAGTCCTTGACATCGTGGTTCATCCGATGAGATCATCGAGAAGGATGTGGGAGCCAACATGGGTATCCAGATCCCGCTGTTGGTTATTGACCGGAGAGTCGTCTCGGTCATGTCTGCTTGTCTACCGAACCAGTAGGGTCTACACACTTAAGGTTCGATGGCGCTAGGGTTGTAGAGATATGAGTATCCAGTAATCTGAAAGTTGTTCGGAGTCCCGGATGAGATCTTGGACGTCACGAGGAGTTCCGGAATGGTCTGGAGGTGAAGAATTATATATAGGAAGTGTAGTTTCGGCCATCGGGAAAGATTCGGGGTCACCGGTATTGTACCGGGACCACCGGATGGGTCCCGGGGGTCCACCGGGTGGGGCCACCCATCCCGGAGGGCCCCATGGGCCGAAGTGGGGAGGGGAACCAGCCCATAGTGGGCTGGTGCGCCCCCCCCCCTTGGGCCCCCCTGCGCCTAGGGTTGGAAACCCTAGGGTGGGGGGCGCCTCCACTTGCCTTGGGGGGCACTCCACCCCCCTTGGCCGCCGCCCCCCTTGGGAGATCCCATCTCCAGGGCCGGCGCCCCCCCAAGGGGGCCTATATATATTGGGGGAGGGAGGGCAGCCGCACCTCAAGTCCTGGCGCCTCCCTCTCCCCTGCTACACCTCTCCCTCTCGCAGAAGCTCGGCGAAGCCCTGCTGTGATCACTGCTGCATCCACCACCACGCCATCGTGCTGCTGGATCTTCATCAACCTCTCCTTCCCCCTTGCTGGATCAAGAGGAGGAGACATCATCCGCTCCGTATGTGTGTTGAACGCAGAGGTGCCGTCCGTTAGGCACTTGGTTATCGGTGATTTGGATCACGGCGAGTACGACTCCATCATCCCCGTTCTCTTGAACGCTTCCGCTCACGATCTACAAGGGTATGTAGATGCACTTTCCTCTCGTTGCTAGTTGACTCCATAGATTGATCTTGGTGAAACGTAGGAATTTTTTTGTTTTCTGCAACGTTCCCCAACAGTGGCATCATGAGCTAGGTCTATGCGTAGTTACTATGCACGAGTAGAACACAAAGTAGTTGTGGGCGTCGATATTGTCAATTTGCTTGCTGTTACTAGCCTTATCTTGATTCGGCGACATCGTGGTATGAAGCGGCCCGGACCAACCTTACACGTACGCTTACGTGAGACCGGTTCCACCGACAGACATGCACTAGTTGCATAAGGTGGCTGGCGGGTGTTTGTCTCTCCCACTTTAGTCGGATCGGATTCGATGAACAGGGTCCTTATGAAGGGTAAATAGAAATTGGCAATTCACATTGTGGTTTTGGTGTAGGTAAGGAACGTTCTTGCTAGAAACCTATAGCAGCCACGTAAAAACTTGCAACAACAATTAGAGGACGTCTAACTTGTTTTTGCAGCAAGTGTTTTGTGATGTGATATGGCCAAAGGTTGTGATGAATGATGAATGATATATGTGATGTATGAGATCGATCATGTTCTTGTAATAGGAATCACGACTTGCATGTCGATGAGTATGACAACCGGCAGGAGCCATAGGAGTTGTCTTTATTTATTTATGACCTGCGTGTCAACATAAACGTCATGTAATTACTTTACTTTATTGCTAAAGCGTTAGCCATAGTAGTAGAAGTAATAGATGATGAGACAACTTCAAGAAGACACGATGATGGAGATCATGATGATGGAGATCATGGTGTCATGCCGGTGACAATGATGATCATGGAGCCCCGAAGATGGAGATCAAAGGAGCAAAGGATATTGGCCATATCATGTCACTATTTGATTGCATGTGATGTTTATCATCTTTTACATCTTATTTGCTTAGAACGACGGTAGCTTAAATAAGATGATCCCTCGTAATAATTTCAAGAAAGTGTTCCCCCTAACTATGAACCGTTTCGAAGGTTTGTTGTTTCGAAGCACCACGTGATGATCGGGTGTGATAGATTCTAACATTCGAATACAACGGGTGTAAGACAGATTTACACACGCAATACACTTAGGTTGACTTGACGAGCCTAGCATGTACAGACATGGCCTCAGAACACAGAAGACCGAAAGGTCGAGCATGAGTCGTGTAGAAGATACGATCAACATGAAGATGTTCACCGATGTTGACTAGTCCATCTCACGTGATGATTGGACACGGCCTAGTTAACTCGGATCATGTTATACTTAGATGACTAGAGGGATGTCTATCTGAGTGGGAGTTCATTTAATAATTTGATTAGATGAACTTAATTATCATGAACTTAGTCTAAAATCTTTACAATATGTCTTGTAGATCAAATGGCCCACGTTGTCCTCAACTTCAACGCATTCCTAGAGAAAAACAAGCTGAAAGACGATGGCAACAACTATACGGACTGGGTCCGGAACCTGAGGATCATCCTCATAGCTGCCAAGAAAGATTATGTCCTAGAAGCACCGCTAGGTGACGCACCCGTCCCACAGAACCAAGACGTTATGAACGCTTGGCAGTCTCGTGATGATGATTACTCCCTCGTTCAGTGCGACATGCTTTACAGCTTAGAACCAGGGCTCCAAAAGCGTTTTGAGCGACATAGAGCATATGAGATGTTCGAAGAGCTGAAAACGGTTTTCCAAGCTCATGCCCGGGTCGAGAGATATGAAGTCTCCGACAAGTTCTTCAGTTGTAAGATGGAGGAAAACAGTTCTGTGAGTGAGCACATACTCAAAATGTCTGGGTTGCATAACCGCTTGACTCAGCTGGGAGTTAATCTCCCGGATGACGCGGTCATTGACAGAATCCTTCAGTCGCTTCCACCGAGCTACAAGAGCTTTGTGATGAACTTCAATATGTAGGGGATGGAAAAGACCATTCCTGAGGTATATTCAATGTTGAAATCAGCGGAGGTGGAAATCAAAAAAGGAACATCAAGTGTTGATGGTGAATAAAACCACTAAGTTCAAGAAAGGCAAGGGTAAGAAGAACTTCAAGAAGGACGGCAAGGGAGTTTCCGCGCCCGGTAAGCAAGCTGCCGGGAAGAAGCCAAAGAATGTACCCAAGCCCGAGACTGAGTGTTTTTATTGCAAGGGAAGTGGTCACTGGAAGCGGGACTGCCCCAAATACTTAGCGGACAAGAAGGCTGGCATCACGAAAGGTATATGTGATATACATGTAATTGATGTGTACCTTACCAGTACTCGTAGTAGCTCCTAGGTATTTGATACCGGTGCGGTTGCTCACATTTGTAACTCAAAGCAGGAGCTGCGGAATAAACGGAGACTGGCGAAGGACGAGGTGACGATGCGCGTCGGGAATGGTTCCAAGGTCGATGTGATCGCCGTCGGCACGCTACCTACATTTACCTACGGGATTAGTTTTAAACCTCAATAATTGTTATTTAGTGCCAGCTTTGAGCATGAACATTGTATCATGATCTCGTTTAATACGAGATGGCTACTCATTTAAATCCGAGAATAATGGTTGTTCTATTTATATGAGAGATATGTTTTATGGTCATGCTCCGATGGTGAATGGTTTATTCTTAATGAATCTCGAGCGTAATGCTACACATATTCATAGTGTGAATACCAAAAGATGTAAGGTTGATAATGATAGTCCCACATACTTGTGGCACTGCCGCCTTGGTCACATAGGTGTCAAACGCATGAAGAAGCTCCATCCATATGGACTTTTAGAGTCTCTTGATTATGAATCATTTGACACGTGCGAACCATGCCTCATGGGTAAGATGACCAAGACTCCGTTCTCAGGAACAATGGAGCGAGCAACCAACTTATTGGAAATCATACATACTGATGTGTGCGGTCCAATGAGTGTTGAGGCTCGCGGTGGCTATCGTTATGTTCTCACCCTCACTGATGACTTGAGTAGATATGGGTATGTCTACTTAATGAAACACAAGTCTGAGACCTTTGAAAAGTTCAAGGGATTTCAGAGTGAGGTTGAGAATCAACGTGACAGGAAAATCAAGTTCTTGAGATCAGATTGTGGGGGAGAATACTTGAGTCACGAATTTGGCACACACTTAAGATAATGTGGAATAGTTTCACAACTCACGCTGCCTGGAACACCTCAGCGTAATGGTGTGTCCGAACGTCGTAATCGCACTCTATTAGATATGGTGCGATCTATGATGTCTCTTACCGATTTACCGCTATCATTTTGGGGCTATGCTTTAGAGACTGCCGCATTCACTTTAAATAGGGCTCCGTCGAAATCCGTTGAGACGAAATCGTATGAATTATGGTCTGGGAAGAAACCTAAGCTGTCATTTCTAAAAGTTTGGGGTTGCGATGCTTACGTCAAGAAACTTCAACTTGAAAAGCTCGAACCCAAGTCGGAAAAATGCGTCTTCATAGGATACCCTAAGGAAACCATTGGGTATACCTTCTACCTCAGATCCGAAGGCAAGATCTTCGTTGCCAAGAATGGATCCTTTCTAGAGAAGGAGTTTCTCTCGAAAGAAGTAAGTGGGAGGAAAGTAGAGCTTGATGAAGTACTGCCTCTTGAAGCAGAGAGTAGCGCAGCTCGGGAAAATGTTCCTGTGGTGCCTGCACCGATTAGAGAGGAAGTTAATGATGATGATCAAGATACTTCGGATCAAGCTCCTACTGAACTTCGTAGGTCCACAAGGACACGTTCCGCACTAGAGTGGTACGGCAACCCTGTCTTGGAAATCATGTTGTTAGACAACGGTGAACCTTCAAACTATGAAGAAGCGATGGCGGGCCCAGATTCCGACAAATGGCTAGAAGCCATGAAATCCGAGATAGAATCCATGTATGAAAACAAAGTATGGACTTTGACTGACTTGCCCGAAGATCGGCGAGCCATAGAAAATAAATGGATCTTTAAGAAGAAGACATACGCGGATGGTAATGTGACCATCTATAAGGCTCGACTTGTCGCTAAGGGTTATCGACAAGTTCAAGGGGTTGACTACGATGAGACTTTCTCACCCATAGCGAAGCTGAAGTCCGTCCGAATCATGTTAGCAATTGCCACATTCTATGATTATGAGATATGGCAAATGGACGTCAAAACGGCATTCCTTAACGGCTTTCTTAAGGAAGAATTGTATATGATGCAGCCGGAAGGTTTTGTCGATCCTAAGAATGCTAACAAGGTGTGCAAGCTCCAACGCTCAATCTATGGGCTGGTGCAAGCATCTCGGAGTTGGAACATTCGCTTTGATGAGATGATCAAAGCGTTTGGGTTTATGCAGACTTATGGAGAAGCCTGCGTTTACAAGGAAGTGAGTGGGAGCTCTGTAGCATTTCTCATATTATATGTGGATGACATACTGTTGATCGGAAATGATATAGAATTCTTGGAAAGCATAAAGGCCTATTTGAACAAGTGTTTTTCAATGAAGGACCTTGGAGAAGCTTCTTATATATTAGGCATCAAGATCTATAGAGATAGATCGAGACGCCTCATCGGTCTTTCACAAAGTACGTACCTTGACAAGATATTGAAGAAGTTCAATATGGATTAGTTCAAGAAGGGGTTCTTGCCTGTATTGCAAGGTGTGCGATTGAGCACGGCTCAATGCCCGACCACGGCAGAAGATATAGAAGAGATGAGTGTCATCCCCTATGCCTCAGCCATAGGGTCTATTATGTATGCCATGCTGTGTACCAGACCTGATGTAAGCCTTGCCGTAAGTTTGGTAGGTAGGTACCAAAGTAATCCCGGCAAGGAACACTGGACAGCGGTCAAAAACATCCTAAAGAACCTGAAAAGGACCAAGGATATGTTTCTCGTTTATGGAGGTGGCGAAGAGCTCGTCGTAAAGGGTTACGTCGATGCTAGCTTCGACACAGATCTGGATGACTCTAAGTCACAAACCGGATACGGGTATATTTTGAATGGTGGGGCAGTAAGGTGGTGCAGTTGCAAGCAAAGCGTCGTGGCGGGATCTACATGTGAAGCAGAATACATGGCAGCCTCGGAGGCAGCACAAGAAGCAATCTGGGTGAAGGTGTTCATCACCGACCTAGGAGTCATACCCAATGCACCGGGGCCGATGACTCTCTTCTGTGACAACACTGGAGCTATTGCCCTTGCCAAGGAGCCCAGGTTTCATAGGAAGACCAGGCATATCAAGCGTCGCTTCAACTCCATTCGTGAAAGTGTTCAAAATGGAGACATAGAAATTTGTAAAGTACATACGGACCTGAATGTAGCAGATCCGCTGACTAAACCTCTCCCTAGAGCAAAACATGATCAACACCAGAATTCCATGGGTGTTCGATTCATCACAATGTAACTAGATGATTGACTCTAGTGCAAGTGGGAGACTGTTGGAAATATGCCCTAGAGGCAATAATAAAATGATTATTATATTTCCTTGTTCATGATAATTGTCTATTATTCATGCTATAATTGTATTATCCAGAAATCGTAATACATGTGTGAATACATAGACCACAATGTGTCCCTAGTGAGCCTCTAGTTGACTAGCTCGTTTATCAACAGATAGTCATGGTTTCCTGGCTATGGACATGGGGATGTCATTGATAATGGGATCACATCATTAGGAGAATGATGTGATGGAAAAGACCCAAACCTAAGCATAGCACAAAGATCGTGTAGTTCGTTTGTTGTAGCTTTTCTGAATGTCAAGTATCATTTCCTTAGACCATGAGATTGTGCAACTCCCGGATACCGTAGGAGTGCCTTGGGTATGCCAAACATCACAACGTAACTGGGTGACTATAAAGGTACATTACAGGTATCTCCGAAAGTGTCTGTTGGGTTGGCACGAATCGAGACTGGGATTTGTCACTCCGTATGACGGAGAGGTATCTCTGGGCCCACTCGGTAATGCATCATCATAATGAGCTCAATGTGATCAAGTGGTTGATCACGGGATCATGCATTACGGTACGAGTAAAGTGACTTGCCGGTAACGAGACTGAACAAGGTATTGGGATACCGACGATCGAGTCTCGGGCAAGTAACGTACCGATTGACAAAGGGAATTGAATACGTGATTGATTAAGTCCTTGACATCGTGGTTCATCCGATGAGATCATCGAGGAGCATGTGGGAGCCAACACGGGTATCCAGATCCCGCTATTGGTTATTGACCGGAGAGTCGTCTCGGTCATGTCTGCTTGTCTCCCGAACCCGTAGGGTCTACACACTTAAGGTTCAGTGACGCTAGGGTTGTAGAGATATGAGTATGTAGTAATCCGAAAGTTGTTCGGAGTCCCAGATGAGATCCTGGACATCACGAGGAGTTCCAGAATGGTCCGGAGGTGAAGAATTATATATAGGAAGTGTAGTTTCGGCCATCAGGAAAGATTCGGGGTAACCGGTATTGTACGGGGACCACCGGATGGGTCCCGGGGGTCCACCGGGTGGGCCACCCATCCCGGAGGGCCCCATGGGCCGAAGTGGGGAGGGAAACCAGCCCATAGTGGGCTGGTGCGCCCCCCCTGGGCACCACTGCGCCTAGGGTTGGAAACCCTAGGGTGGGGGCGCCTCCACTTGCCTTGGGGGGCACTCCACCCCCCTTGGCCGCCGCCCCCCCTTGGGAGATCCCATCTCCAGAGCCGACGCCCCCCCAAGGGGGCCTATATAAAGGGGGGAGGGAGGGAAGCCGCACCTCAAGTCTTGGCGCCTCCCTCTCCCCTGCTACACCTCTCCCTCTCGCAGAAGCTCGGCGAAGCCCTGCTGCGATCACTGCTGCATCCACCACCATGCCGTCGTGCTGCTGGATCTTCATCAACCTCTCCTTCCCCCTTGCTGGATCAAGAAGGAGGAGACGTCATCCGCTCCGTACGTGTGTTGAACGCGGAGGTGCCGTCCGTTCGGCACTTGGTTATCGGTGATTTGGATCACGACGAGTACGACTCCATCATCCCCGTTCTCTTGAACGCTTCCGCTCGCGATCTACAAGGGTATCTAGATGCACTCTCCTCTCGTTGCTAGTTGACTCCATAGATTGATCTTGGTGAAACGTAGGAAATTTTTTTTGTTTTCTGCAACATTCCCCAACACTACGTCCATCTATAACGGGTGCAAGCCAGTTTTGCACAAGCAGAATACTCAGGTTAAACTTGACGAGCCTAGCATATGCAGATATGGCCTCGGAACACTGAGATCGAAAGGTCGAGCGTGAATCATATAGTAGATATGATCAACATAACGATGTTCACCATTGAAAACTTCTCCATTTCACGTGATGATCGGTTATGGTTTAGTTGATTTGGATCACGTAATCACTTAGAAGATTAGAGGGATGTCTTTCTAAGTGGGAGTTCTTAAGTAATATGATTAATTGAACTTAAATTTATCATGAACTTAGTACCTGATAGTATCTTGCTTGTTTATGTTTGATTGTAGATAGATGGCCCGTGCTGTTGTTCCGTTGAATTTTAATGTGTTCCTTGAGAAAGCAAAGTTGAAAGATGATGGTAGCAATTACACGGACTGGGTCCGTAACTTGAGGATTATCCTCATTGTTGCACAGAAGAATTACATCCTGGAAGCACCGCTGGGTGCCAGGCCTGCTGCTGGAGCAACACCAGATGTTATGAACGTCTGGCAGAGCAAAGCTGATGACTACTCGATAGTTCAGTGTGCCATGCTTTACGGCTTAGAATCGGGACTTCAACGACATTTTGAACGTCATGGAGCATATGAGATGTTCCAGGAGTTGAAGTTAATATTTCAAGCAAATGCCCGAATTGAGAGATATGAAGTCTCCAATAAGTTCTATAGCTGCAAGATGGAGGAGAACAGTTCTGTCAGTGAGCATATACTCAAAATGTTTGGGTATAATAATCACTTGATTCAATTGGGAGTTAATCTTCCAGATGATTGCGTCATTGACAGAATTCTCCAATCACTGCCACCTAGCTACAAGAGCTTCGTGATGAACTATAATATGCAAGGAATGAATAAGACTATTCCCGAGCTCTTCGCAATGCTAAAAGCTGCGGAGGTAGAAATCAAAAAGGAGCATCAAGTGTTGATGGTCAACAAGACCACTAGTTTCAAGAAAAAGGGCAAAGGGAAGAAGAAGGGGAACTTAAAAAAGAACAGCAAGCAAGTTGCTGCTCAAGAGAAGAAACCCAAATCTGGACCTAAGCCTGAAACTAAGTGCTTCTACTGCAAGCAGACTGGTCACTGGAAACGGAACTGCCCCAAGTATTTGGCGGATAAGAAGGATGGCAAGGTGAACAAAGGTATATGTGATATACATTTTATTGATGTGTACCTTACTAGAGCTCGCAGTAGCACCTGGGTATTTGATACTGGTTCTGTTGCTAATATTTGCAACTCGAAAGAGGGACTACGGATTAAGCGAACACTGGCGAAGGATGAGGTGACGATGCGCGTGGGAAATGGTTCCAAAGTCGATGTGATCGCGGTCAGCACGCTACCTCTACATCTACCATCGGGATTAGTATTAGACCTAAATAATTGTTATTTGGTGCCAGCGTTGAGCATGAACATTATATCTGGATCTTGTTTGATGCGAGACGGTTATTCATTTAAATCAGAGAATAATGGTTGTTCTATTTATATGAGTAATATCTTTTATGGTCATGCACACCCTTGAAGAGTGGTCTATTCTTATTGAATCTTGATAGTAGTGATACACATATTCATAATGTTGAAGCCAAAAGATGCAGAGTTGATAATGATAGTGCAACTTATTTGTGGCGCTGCCGTTTAGGTCATATCGGTGTAAAACGCATGAAGAAACTCCATACTGATGGACTTTTGGAACCACTTGATTATGAATCACTTGGTACTTGTGAACCGTGCCTCATGGGCAAGATCACCAAAACACCGTTCTCCGGTACTATGGAGAGAGCAACAGATTTGTTGGAAATCATACATACAGATGTATGTGGTCCAATGAATGTTGAAGCTCGTGGCGGATATCGTTATTTTCTCACCTTCACAGATGATTTAAGCAGATATGGGTATATCTACTTAATGAAACATAAGTCTGAAACACTTGAAAAGTTCAAAGAATTTCAGAGTGAAGTTGAAAATCATCGTAACAAGAAAATAAAGTTTCTACGATTTGATCGTGGAGGAGAATATTTGAGTTACGAGTTTGGTCTACATTTGAAACAATGCGGAATAGTTTCGCAACTCACGCCACCTGGAACACAACAGCGTAATGGTGTGTCTGAACGTCGTAATCGTACTTTACTTGATATGGTGTGATCTATGATATCTCTTACAGATTTACCGCTATCGTTTTGGGGTTATGCTCTAGAGACAGCCGCATTCACATTAAATAGGGCACCATCAAAATCCGTTGAGACGACACCTTATGAACTGTGGTTTGGCAAGAAACCAAAGTTGTCGTTTCTAAAAGTTTGGGGCTGCGATGCTTATGTGAAGAAACTTCAACCTGATAAGCTCGAACCCAAATCGGAGAAATGTGTCTTCATAGGATACCCAAAAGAGACTGTTGGGTACACCTTCTATCACAGATCCGAAGGCAAGACATTTGTCGCTAAGAATGGATCCTTTTGAAGGAAATATGCCCTAGAGGCAATAATAAAGTTATTATTTATTTCCTTATAATCATGATAAATGTTTATTATTCATGCTAGAATTGTATTAACCGGAAACATAATACATGTGTGAATACATAAACAAACAAAGTGTCACTAGTATGCCTCTACTTGACTAGCTCGTTAATCAAAGATGGTTATGTTTCCTGACCATGAACAATGAGTTGTTATTTGAGTAACGAGATCACATCATTAGTTGAATGATCTGATTGACATGACCCATTCCATTAGCTTAGCACCTGATCGTTTAGTATGTTGCTATTGCTTTCTTCATGACTTATACATGTTCCTATGACTATGAGATTATGCAACTCCCGTTTGCCGGAGGAACACTTTGGGTGCTACCAAACGTCACAACATAACTGGGTGATTATAAAGGAGCATTACAGGTGTCTCCAAAAGTAGATGTTGGGTTGGCGTATTTCGAGATTAGGATTTGTCACTCCGATTGTCGGAGAGGTATCTCTGGGCCCTCTCGGTAATGCACATCACATAAGCCTTGCAAGCACTGCAACTAATATGTTAGTTGTGAGATGATGTATTATGGAACGAGTAAAGAGACTTGCCAGTAACGAGATTGAACTAGGTATTGGATACCGACGATCGAATCTCGGGCAAGTGACATACCGATGACAAAGGGAACAGCGTATGTTGTTATGCGGTCTGACCGATAAAGATCTTCGTAGAATATGTAGGAGCCAATATGGGCATCCAGGTCCCGCTATTGGTTATTGACCGGAGACGTGTCTCGGTCATGTCTACATTGTTCTCGAACCCGTAGGGTCCGCACGCTTAAGGTTACGATGACAGTTATGTTATGAGTTTACATGTTTTGATGAACCGAAGGAGTTCGGAGTCCCGGATGAGATCGGGGACATGACGAGGAGCCTCGAAATGGTCGAGACGTAAAGATTCATATATTGGATGATATGGTTAGGCCAAGGGGTCAAGCCCATGAGGCTTTAGATCGGTGCAAAAAGGAGTTTTGCGGAGGCCAGGGGGCCAAACGCCGGAGACCCTGGCGTCTGGCCCTGGGCCAGACGCCGAGGCCCATGGCGTCTGGGCCAGACGCCAATGGTTGTGGCGTTTGGTCCTGGAGTCCGAGTGGGACTCTTACCTTTCGGGCAAAACCGACTTTGAGGAGGCTTTTGCTCCAAGTTTCGACCTCGGGGCTCAACATATAAATAGAGGGGCAGGGCTAGCACCAAAGACACAACAAGTTGATCCACGTGATCTATTCCTTAGCCGTGTGCGGTGCCCCCTGCCACCATATACCTCGATAATACTGTAGCGGAGTTTAGGCGAAGCCCTGCTGCTGTAGTTCATCAAGATCGTCACCACGCCGTCGTGCTGACGGAACTCTTCCCCGACACTTTGCTGGATCGGAGTCCGGGGATCGTCATCGAGCTGAACGTGTGCTCGAACTCGGAGGTGCCGTAGTTTCGGTGCTTGATCGGTTGGATCGTGAAGACGTACGACTACTTCCTCTACGTCGTGTCATCGCTTCCGCAGTCGGTCTGCGTTGGGTACGTAGACAACACTCTCCCCTCGTTGCTATGCATCACATGATCTTGCGTGTGCGTAGGAAAAATTTTGAAATTACTATGAAACCCATCAGTGGCATCCGAGCCTAGGTTATTTATGTTGATGTTATATGCACGAGTAGAACACAAGTGAGTTGTGGACGATACAAGTCATACTGCCTACCAGCATGTCATACTTTGGTTCGGCGGTATTGTTGGACGAGACGACCCGGACCAACCTTACGCGTACGCTTACGCGAGACCGGTTCCCTCGACGTGCTTTGCACATAGATGGCTTGCGGGCGACTGTCTCTCCAACTTTAGTTGAACCGAGTATGGCTACGCCCGGTCCTTGAGAAGGTTAAAACGGAGTCTATTTGACAAACTATCGTTGTGGTTTTGATGCGTAGGTGAGATTGGTTCTTACTTAAGCCCGTAGCAGCCACGTAAAACATGCAACAACAAAGTAGAGGACGTCTAACTTGTTTTTGCAGGGCATGTTGTGATGTGATATGGTCAAGGCATGATGCTGAATTTTATTGTATGAGATGATCATGTTTTGTAACCGAGTTATCGGCAACTGGCAGGAGCCACATGGTTGTCGCTTTATTGTATGCAATGCAATCGCGATGTAATGCTTTACTTTATTACTAAACGGTAGTGATAGTCGTGGAAGCATAAGATTGGCGAGACGACAACGATGCTACGATGGAGATCAAGGTGTCGCGCCGGTGACGATGGTGATCATGACGGTGCTTCGGAGATGGAGATCACAAGCACAAGATGATGATGACCATATCATATCACTTATATTGATTGCATGTGATGTTTATCTTTTTATGCATCTTATCTTGCTTTGATTGACGGTAGCATTATAAGATGATCTCTCACTAAATTATCAAGAAGTGTTCTCCCTGAGTATGCACCGTTGCCAAAGTTCGTCGTGCCCAGACACCACGTGATGATCGGGTGTGATAAGCTCTACGTCCATCTACAACGGGTGCAAGCCAGTTTTGCACACGCAGAATACTCAGGTTAAACTTGACGAGCCTAGCATATGCAGATATGGCCTCGGAACACGGAGACCGAAAAGTCGAGCGTGAATCATATAGTAGATATGATCAACATAACGATGTTCACCATTGAAAACTACTCCATCTCACGTGATGATCGGTCATGGTTTAGTTGATTTGGATCACGTAATCACTTAGAGGATTAGAGGGATGTCTATCTAAGTGGGAGTTCTTAAATAATATGATTAATTGAACTTAAATTTATCATGAACTTAGTACCTGATAGTATCTTGCTTGTTTATGTTGATTGTAGATAGATGGCTCGTGCTGTTGTTCCATTGAATTTTAATGCGTTCCTTGAGAAAGCAAAGTTGAAAGATGATGGTAGCAATTACACGGACTGGGTCCGTAACTTGAGGATTATCCTCATTGCTGCACAGAAAAATTACGTCCTGGAAGCACCGCTGGGTGCCAGGCCTGCTGTTGGAGCAACACCAGATGTTATGAACGTCTGGCAGAGCAAAGCTGATGACTACTCGATAGTTCAGTGTGCCATGCTTTACGGCTTAGAATCGGGACTTCAACGACGTTTTGAATGTCATGGAGCATATGAGATGTTCCAGGAGTTGAAGTTAATATTTCAAGCAAATGCCCGAATTGAGAGATATGAAGTCTCCAATAAGTTCTATAGCTGCAAGATGGAGGAGAACAGTTCTGTCAGTGAGCATATACTCAAAATGTCTGGGTATAATAATCACTTGATTCAATTGGGAGTTAATCTTCCGGATGATTGCGTTATTGACAGAATTCTCCAATCACTGCCACCAAGCTACAAGAGCTTCGTGATGAACTATAATATGCAAGGGATGAACAAGACTATTCCCGAGCTCTTCGCAATGCTGAAAGCTGCGGAGGTAGAAATCAAGAAGGAGCATCAAGTGTTGATGGTTAACAAGACCACTAGTTTCAAGAAAAAGGGCAAAGGGAAGAAAAAGGGGAACTTCAAGAAGAACGGCAAGCAAGTTGCTGCTCAAGAGAAGAAACCCAAGTGTGGACCTAAGCCTGAAACTGAGTGCTTCTACTGCAAGCAGACTGGTCACTGGAAGCGGAACTGCCCCAAGTATTTGGCGGATAAGAAGGATGGCAAGGTGAACAAAGGTATATGTGATATACATGTTATTGATGTGTACCTTACTAGAGCTCGCAGTAGCACCTGGGTATTTGATACTGGTTCTGTTGCTAATATTTGCAACTCGAAACAGGGACTACGGAATAAGCGGGCACTGGCAAAGGACGAGGTGACGATGCGCGTGGGAAACGGTTCCAAAGTCGATGTGATCGCAGTCGGCACGCTACCTCTACATCTACCTTCGGGATTAATATTAGACCTAAGTAATTGTTATTTGGTGCCAGCGTTGAGCATGAACATTATATCTGGATCTTGTTTAATGCGAGACGGTTATTCATTTAAATCAGAGAATAATGGTTGTTCTATTTATATGAGTAATATCTTTTATGGTCATGCACCCTTGAAGAGTGGTCTATTTTTATTGAATCTCGATAGTAGTAATACACATATTCATAATGTTGAAGCCAAAAGATGCAGAGTTGATAATGAAAGTGCAACTTATTTGTGGCACTGTCGTTTAGGTCATATCGGTATAAAGCGCATGAAGAAACTCCATACCGATGGGCTTTTGGAACCACTTGATTATGAATCACTTGGTACTTGCGAACCGTGCCTCTTGGGCAAGATGACTAAAACACCGTTCTCCGGTACTATGGAGAGAGCAACAGATTTGTTGGAAATCATACATACCGATGTATGTGGCCCGATGAATATTGAGGCTCGTGGCAGATATCGTTATTTTCTCACCTTCACAGATGATTTAAGCAGATATGGGTATATTTACTTAATGAAACATAAGTCTGAAACATTTGAAAAGTTCAAAGAATTTCAGAGTGAAGTTGAAAATCATCGTAACAAGAAAATAAAGTTTCTACGATCTGATCGTGGAGGAGAATATTTGAGTTACGAGTTTGGTGTACATTTGAAAAACTGTGGAATAGTTTCGCAACTCACGCCACCCGGAACACCACAGCGTAATGGTGTGTCCGAACGTCGTAATCGTACTTTACTAGATATGGTGCGATCTATGATGTCTCTTACTGATTTACCGCTATCATTTTGGGGATATGCTTTAGAGACGGCCGCATTCACGTTAAATAGGGCACCATCAAAATCCGTTGAGACGACGCCTTATGAACTGTGGTTTGGCAAGAAACCAAAGTTGTCGTTTCTTAAAGTTTGGGGCTGCGATGCTTATGTGAAAAAGCTTTAACCTGATAAGCTCGAACCCAAATTGGAGAAATGTGTCTTCATAGGATACCCAAAGGAGACTATTGGGTACACCTTCTATCACAGATCCGAAGGCAAGACATTCATTGCTAAGAATGGATCCTTTCTAGAGAAGGAGTTTCTCTCGAAAGAAGTGAGTGGGAGGAAAGTAGAACTTGACGAGGTAACTGTACCTGCTCCCTTACTGGAGAGTTGTTCATCACAGAAAACTGTTTCAGTGACACCTACACCAGTTAGTGAAGAAGCCAATGATAATGATCATGAAACTTCAGATCAAGATACTGCTGAACCTCGTAGATCAACGAGAGTAAGATCCACACCAGAGTGGTACGGTAATCCTATTCTGGAAGTCATGATACTAGATCATGATGAACCTACGAACTATGAAGAAGCGATGGTGAGCCCAGATTCCGCAAAGTGGCTTGAAGCCATGAAATCTGAGATGGGATCCATGTATGAGAACAAAGTATGGACTTTGGTTGACTTGCCCGATGATCGGCAAGCAATTGAGAATAAATGGATCTTTAAGAAGAAGACTGACGCTGATGGTAATGTTACTGTCTACAAAGCTCGACTTGTCGCAAAAGGTTTTCGGCAAGTTCAAGGGATTGACTACGATGAGACCTTCTCACCTGTAGCGATGCTTAAGTCCCTCCGAATCATGTTAGCAATTGCCACATTTTATGATTATGAAATTTGGCAGATGGATGTCAAAACTGCATTCCTGAATGGATTTCTGGAAGAAGAGTTGTATATGATGCAACCGGAAGGTTTTGTCGATCCAAAGGGAGCTAACAAAGTGTGCAAGCTCCAGCGATCCATTTATGGACTGGTGCAAGCCTCTCGGAGTTGGAATAAACGTTTTGATAGTGTGATCAAAGCATTTGGTTTTATACAGACTTTCGGAGAAGCCTGTATTTACAAGAAAGTGAGTGGGAGCTCTGTAGCATTTCTGATATTATATGTGGATGACATATTGCTGATTGGAAATGATATAGAATTTCTGGATAGCATAAAGGGATACTTGAATAAAAGTTTTTCAATGAAAGACCTCGGTGAAGCTGCTTACATATTAGGCATTAAGATCTACAGAGATAGATCAAGACGCTTAATTGGACTTTCACAAAGCACATACCTTGACAAGATTTTGAAGAAATTCAAAATGGATCAAGCAAAGAAAGGATTCTTGCCTGTATTACAAGGTGTGAAGTTGAGTAAGACTCAATGCCCGACCACTGCAGAAGATAGAGAGAATATGAAAGATGTTCCCTATGCATCAGCCATAGGCTCTATCATGTATGCAATGCTGTGTACCAGACCTGATGTGTGCCTTGCTATAAGTTTAGCAGGGAGGTACCAAAGTAATCCAGGAGTGGATCACTGGACAGCGGTCAAGAACATCCTGAAATACCTGAAAAGGACTAAGGATATGTTTCTCGTATATGGAGGTGACAAAGAGCTCACCGTAAAAGGTTACGTTGCTGCAAGCTTTGACACTGATCCGGACGATTCTAAATCGCAAACCGGATACGTGTTTACTTTAAACGGTGGAGCTGTCAGTTGGTGCAGTTCTAAACAAAGCGTCGTAGCGGGATCTACATGTGAAGCGGAGTACATAGCTGCTTCGGAAGCAGCAAACGAAGGAGTCTGGATGAAGGAGTTCATATCCGATCTAGGTGTCATACCTAATGCATCGGGTCCAATGAAAATCTTTTGTGACAATACTGGTGCAATTGCCTTGGCAAAGGAATCCAGATTTCACAAAAGGACCAAACACATCAAGAGACGCTTCAACTCCATCCGGGATCTGGTCCAGGTGGGAGACATAGAGATTTGCAAGATACATACGGATCTGAATGTTGCAGACCCGTTGACTAAGTCTCTTCCACGAGCAAAACATGATCAGCACCAAAGCTCCATGGGTGTTAGAATCATTACAGTGTAATCTAGATTATTGACTCTAGTGCAAGTGGGAGACTGAAGGAAATATGCCCTAGAGGCAATAATAAAGTTATTATTTATTTCCTTATAATCATGATAAATGTTTATTATTCATGCTAGAATTGTATTAACCGGAAACATAATACATGTGTGAATACATAAACAAACAAAGTTTCACTAGTATGCCTCTACTTGACTAGCTCGTTAATCAAAGATGGTTATGTTTCCTGACCATGAACAATGAGTTGTTATTTGAGTAACGAGATCACATCATTAGTTGAATGATCTGATTGACATGACCCATTCCATTAGCTTAGCACCTGATCGTTTAGTATGTTGCTATTGCTTTCTTCATGACTTATACATGTTCCTATGACTATGAGATTATGCAACTCCCGTTTGCCGGAGGAACACTTTGGGTGCTACCAAACGTCACAACGTAACTGGGTGATTATAAAGGAGCATTACAGGTGTCTCCAAAAGTAGATGTTGGGTTGGCGTATTTCGAGATTAGGATTTGTCACTCCGATTGTCGGAGAGGTGTCTCTGGGCCCTCTCGGTAATGCACATCACATAAGCCTTGCAAGCACTGCAACTAATATGTTAGTTGTGAGATGATGTATTACGGAACGAGTAAAGAGACTTGCCAGTAACGAGATTGAACTAGGTATTGGATACCGACGATCGAATCTCGGGCAAGTGACATACCGATGACAAAGGGAACAGCGTATGTTGTTATGCGGTCTGACCGATAAAGATCTTCGTAGAATATGTAGGAGCCAATATGGGCATCCAGGTCCCGCTATTGGTTATTGACCGGAGACGTGTCTCGGTCATGTCTACATTGTTCTCGAACCCGTAGGGTCCGCACGCTTAAGGTTACGATGACAGTTATGTTATGAGTTTACATGTTTTGATGAACCGAAGGAGTTCGGAGTCCCGGATGAGATCGGGGACATGACGAGGAGTCTCGAAATGGTCGAGATGTAAAGATTCATATATTGGATGATATGGTTAGGCCAAGGGGTCAAGCCCATGAGGCTTTAGATCGGTGCAAAAAGGAGTTTTGCGGAGGCCAGGGGGCCAAACGCCGGAGACCCTGGCGTCTGGCCCTGGGCCAGACGCCGAGGCCCATGGCGTCTGGGCCAGACGCCAATGGTTGTGGCGTTTGGTCCTGGAGTCCGAGTGGGACTCTTGCCTTTCGGGCAAAACCGACTTTGAGGAGGCTTTTGCTCCAAGTTTCGACCCCGGGGCTCAACATATAAATAGAGGGGCAGGGCTAGCACCAAAGACACAACAAGTTGATCCACGTGATCTATTCCTTAGCCGTGTGCGTTGCCCCCTGCCACCATATACCTCGATAATACTGTAGCGGAGTTTAGGCGAAGCCCTGCTGCTGTAGTTCATCAAGATCGTCACCACGCCGTCGTGCTGACGGAACTCTTCCCCGACACTTTGCTGGATCGGAGTCCGGGGATCGTCATCGAGCTGAACGTGTGCTCGAACTCGGAGGTGCCGTAGTTTCGGTGCTTGATCGGTTGGATCGTGAAGACGTACGACTACTTCCTCTACGTCGTGTCATCGCTTCCGCAGTCGGTCTGCGTTGGGTACGTAGACAACACTCTCCCCTCGTTGCTATGCATCACATGATCTTGCGTGTGCGTAGGAAAATTTTTGAAATTACTACGAAACCCATCACCTTTCTGGAGAAGGAGTTTCTCTCGAAAGAAATGAGTGGGAGGAAAGTAGAACTGGATGAGGTAACTGTACCTGCTCCCTTATTGGAAAGTAGTACATCACAGAAATAGGTTTCTGTGACACCTACACCAATTAGTGAGGAAGCTAATGATAATGATCATGAAGCTTCAGAACAAGTTACTACTAAACCTCGTAGATCAACCAGAGTAAGATCTGCACCAGAGTGGTACGGTAATCCTGTTCTGGAAGTCATGCTACTAGATCATGATGAACCTACGAACTATGAAGAAGCGATGGTGAGCCTAGATTCTGCAAAATGGATCGAAGCCATGAAATCTGAGATGGGATCCATGTATGAAAACAAAGTATGGACTTTGGTTGACTTGCCCAATGATCGGCAAGCAATTGGGAATAAATGGATCTTCAAGAAGAAGACTGACGCTAACGCTGATGGTAATGTTACTGTCTACAAAGCTCGACTTGTCGCAAAAGGTTTTCGACAAGTTCAAGGGATTGACTACGATGAGACCTTCTCACCAGTAGCGATGCTTAAGTCTGTCCGAATCATGTTAGCAATTGCCGCATTTAATGATTATGAAATTTGGCAGATGGATGTCAAAACTGCATTCCTGAATGGATTTCTGGAAGAAGAGTTGTATATGATGCAGCCGGAAGGTTTTGTCGATCCAAAGGGAGCTAACAAAGTGTGCAAGCTCCAGCGATCCATTTATGGACTGGTGCAAGCCTCTCGGAGTTGGAATAAACGCTTTGATAGTGTGATCAAAGCATTTGGTTTTGTACAGACTTTTGGAGAAGCCTGTATTTACAAGAAAGTGAGTGGGAGCTCTGTAGCATTTGTGATATTATATGTAGATGACATATTACTAATCGGAAATGATATAGAATTTCTGGAGAGCATAAAGGGATACTTGAATAAGAGTTTTTCAATGAAAGACCTCGGTGAAGCTGCTTACATATTAGGCATTAAGATCTATAGAGATAGATTAAGACGCTTAATTGGACTTTCACAAAGCACATACCTTGACAAAGTTTTGAGAAAGTTCAAAATGGATCAAGCAAAGAAAGGATTCTTGCCTGTGTTACAAGGTGTGAAATTGAGTAAGACTCAATGCCCTACCAATGCAGAAGATAGAGAGAAAATGAAAGATGTTCCCTATGCTTCAGCCATAGGCTCTATCATGTATACAATGCTGTGTACCAGACCTGATGTGTGTCTTGCTATAAGTCTAGCAGGGAGGTACCAAAGTAATCCAGGAGTGGATCACTGGACAGCGGTCAAGAACATCCTGAAATACCTGAAAAGGACTAAGGATATGTTTCTCATATATGGAGGTGAAAAAGAGCTCATCGTAAATGGTTACGTTGATGCAAGCTTTGACACTGATCCGGATGATTCTAAATCGCAAACCGGATATGTATTTACATTAAACGGTGGAGTTGTCAGTTGGTGAAGTTCTAAACAAAGCGTTGTGGCGGGATCTACATGTGAAGCGGAGTACGTAGCTGCTTCGGAAGCAGCAAACGAAGGAGTCTGGATGAAGGAGTTCATATCCGATCTAGGTGTCATACCTAGTGCATCGGGTCCAATGAAAATCTTTTGTGACAATACTTGTGCAATTGCCTTGGCAAAGGAATCCAGATTTCACAAGAGAACCAAGCACATCAAGAGACGCTTCAATTCCATCCGGGATCTAGTCCAGGTGGAAGACATAGAGATTTGCAAGATACATACGGATCTGAATGTTGCAGACCCATTGACTAAGCCTCTTCCACGAGCAAAACATGATCAACACCAAAGCACCATGGGTGTTAGAATCATTACTGTGTAATCTAGATTATTGACTCTAGTGCAAGTGGGAGACTGAAGGAAATATGCCCTAGAGCAATAATAAAGTTATTATTTATTTCCTTATTTCATGATAAATGTTTATTATTCATGCTAGAAATGTATTAACCGGAAACATAATACATGTGTGAATACATAGACAAACAAAGTGTTACTAGTATGCCTCTACTTGACTAGCTCGTTAATCAAAGATGGTTATGTTTCCTAACCATAGACAAAGAGTTGTTATTTGATTAACGGGATCACATCATTAGGAGAATGATGTGATTGACTTGACCCATTTCGTTAGCTTAGCACTCGATCGTTTAGTATGTTGCTATTGCTTTCTTCATGACTTATACATGTTCCTATGACTATGAGATTATGCAACTCCCGTTCACCGGAGGAACACTTTGTGTGCTACCAAACATCACAACGTAACTGGGTGATTATAAAGGAGCTCTACAGGTGTCTCCAAAGGTACATGTTGGGTTGACGTATTTCGAGATTAGGATTTGTCACTCCGATTGTCGGAGAGGTATCTCTGGGCCCTCTTGGTAATGCACATCACCTAAGCCTTGCAAGCAATGCAACTAAATGTGTTAGTTGCGAGATGATGTATTACGGAACGAGTAAAGAGACTTGCCGGCAACGAGATTGAACTAGGTATTGATATACCGATGATCGAATCTCGGGCAAGTAACATACCGATGACAAAGGGAACAGCGTATGTTGTTATGCGGTCTGACCGATAAAGATCTTCATAGAATATGTGGGAGCCAATATGAGCATCCAGGTTCCGCTATTGGTTATTGATCGGAGACATGTCTCGGTCATGTCTACATTGTTCTCGAACCCATAGGGTCCGCACGCTTAAGGTCTCGATGACAGTTATATTATGAGTATATAAGTTTTGATGTACCGAAGTTTATTCGGAGTCCCGGATATGATCGCGGACATAACGAGGAGTCTCGAAATGGTCGAGACATAAAGATTGATATATTGGACGGCTATATTCGGCCACCGGAAGTGTTCCGGGGAAGTTTCGGATAAAACCGGAGTACCGGGGGGTTACCGGAACCCCCCGGGGGTTAATGGGCCTCATGGGCCTAAAGTGGAGAAGAGGAGGGGCTGCCAGGGCAGGCCGCGCGCCCCCTACCCCCCTAGTCCGAATTGGACAAGGAGGGAGGGGCGACGCCCCCCCTTTCCTTCCTCTCCTCTCTCCCTTCCTTCCCCCTCTCCTACTTGGACAAGGAAAGGGAGAGGAGTCCTACTCCCGGTAGGAGTAGGACGAGTAGGACTCCTCCTGCGCGCCTCCTACTAGGGCCGGCCGCACCCCCCCCCCCCTTGGCTCCTTTATATACGGAGGCAGGGGCACCCCTAGACACAAGTTGATCCACGTGATCGTTTTCTTAGCCGTGTGTGGGCCCCCTTCCACCATAATCCTCGATAATTTTGTAGTGGTGCTTAGGTGAAGCCCTGCGACAGTTGAACATCAAGATCGTCACCATGCCGTCATGCTGACGGAACTCTTCCCCGACACTTTGCTGGATCAGAGTTCGGGGATCGTCATCGAGCTGAATGTGTGCTGAAACTCGGAGGTGCCGTAGTTTCGGTGCTTGGATCGGTCGGATCGTGAAGACGTACGACTACATCAACCGCGTTAATATAACGCTTCCGCTGTCGGTCTACAAGGGTATGTAGATCACACTCTTCCCTCGTTGCTATGCATCACCATGATCTTGCGTGTGCGTAAGAAAATTTTGAAATTACTACGTTCCCCAACAAGAAAAGGTGCTGCCTCGTGTTTATTTAGATTATAAAAGTATGGTAGCACATGATTTTATTGTTAAGAATAGGGAAGGAGAGCTTAAATATCAATTGTTCTTTAATAAACATCATCCTGAGACTATTACCTTGTCTGCTCCTTCTTTCTTTGATTTGACTGTAGGCACGTACCTTGTTCCGTTGACGGCTATCCACACCTACCGATACCCTGCACCAGCCGAGGAGCCAGAGCCGGAACCACAATTTGATCCTTCACGACAGTCTAATTATCAGTGGGATCCGGAGATGATTGTCAGCCAGTGGCAATCGGAGTCTTCCTCTTCGCACCACAGTACGACCCCAACTATTATTATGGATATCCGCCAGGCTAGCAGTGGACATAGACCAACTTAGGCCAAAAGCCTAAGCTTGGGGGAGTACGTATTTTTCACCAACATTACATTTATGCTCACACACTCATTGCTAGATGTCGGTGCTTATACTTTTTCATTGTATCATCCATGCTAGTTTATTTTCCTTTTTATGCTTTCTTCTTGTGTGTTTAATAAACCTTAAGAAAAATCCAAAAAAATAGTTGTAGCTTTTAATTAGTTTACTTTCTATGCTTGTAGTAGTAATTAAAAAGAAAAAACCCAAAAAGATTTCATGTTCTTCTTTTGCTTATTGGGAGCTTTCCTGTGTAAATAGTTTTATTTCTTTTCTTTTCTTTGGGGGTCGATAGGAGAATACCATAATTAAATTGTTGAAGTGGCTCTTATATGCATTATTGTTGATCTGACAAAAGAGCCCATATTGCCTTGTCTTCTCCTGTTTATTGAATGCCTGCAGATTCCGGCTTAGTCCAATGCACGTGCACTATTATTATTATTCACATCGTTCGGTCGTGCAAGTGAAGGGCAATTATGATGTTATATGATGGACTGGCTGAGATGAGAAAAGCTGGTATGAACTCGACCTCTTTTATTTTTCTAAATAAGATTAGTTCATCGTTCCTGATTCAGCCTATTATGAATAAACATGTTTGCAATGACAACTAGAGATCATAGTTTCTTTTGCCATGCTTGATTAGCTATGAGTTATAATGGTTTACCTTGTGTGCCAACATGCTATTAAAATGGTTATCATGTGGTATGATAGGTGGTATTGTCACATCCTAGTTAGCTATGCATTAGAGTGTTGCATCATGTTTACTTTTTCATCAGAAACCTGAAATGGGGATGACAGAACCCCCAGCCCCCTCTGAAACCAACTAGGGTTACTAAAAATAATTTTCAATGAACCTGAAATGCCCTTCTAAAATGCCCATCATTTTTGTCTTGGTTCAGAACCTCTGCCAAAAGTGGTGCACATTTTTCTAGGCCAGCCTAGGGTTTTTGAATTAAATCATAAATATTTGAATTTGGGCATTTAAAATTATATAAAATATTTAAATGCTCAAATATCTCCAAACTAAAATGTTTCATGTTGGAAATAATCCAACTATGGACCAGGAGTAGTTTGGTGATTTTTGGAGTTGCCTAAGTATTTTATTAAATTCAACAAAGTTGCAGAAGTATTAAAAAAACAGAAAACAGAAAGAAAAGGGGAAAAGCTTACCTGGCGCCCAGCACCCGGCCCACCTGCCGGCCCAGCCCAGCACCGCGCCAGCGAGCTGCTTGCCGGCCAGGCAGGCAGGCAGGTGCTCGACGGCGAGCACCGCATGGGTGCCACGCACCTGCTCGCCGCCTCGCCGCCTCCCTCGCCCGGCTAACGCCGTGAACCGGCCTCCCTCTCTCCCCCGAACCCCCCAGACACCCCCTCTCCTCTCCAGCTCCTCCCCCTCGCACGCCCCAGCCATGGCCGACGCCATCGCCGCCACCCCCTCGCCGTAGCCACGCCCTCCGTCCACCCCACGCCGTGCCACCGTGTCCAGGAGCTTCGCCGCCGTCCACTTCATCGAGCTAGCCGAGCCCCGTGTGCTCGAGCGGCCCGAGACCACCGCACCGACCTCGCCCGAGCTCGCCGTCGCCGGAGATCCCCTTCAACGCCGTCGCCGCCTCAGCTCGTCCCCGACCCCGCCGGTGGCCTCTACGGGAGCGCTGTGAGCCTAGCTACTCCTCCGACCTTCCCTCTCTCGTTCCCGAGCCGTGTAGCCACCGCACGAGGATCACACGCCCGCACCGCCGCGGATCTCGTCACCGACGTGCTTCCGGCCACCCTCCGGCCACAAGCTGGTGTCCATCTTACTCACCGAGTCCCGCAGCACCTAGCTAGCCACTTCCCGAGCCTCACCGACCCCTCTAGCGCCAAGTTCATCTTCGGCCGAACCCCAGTGGCCGCCAAAGTCGTCGCCGGCGCCAACTCCGGCCACCCCGACCCCAACGGACTCCACCAAGAGCTGCGGCTTGTCCTCAGCTCCACTCCGGTGGTCTTCGCGACCCATTTGGTGGCCGAAACGGCCAAAACCACTCCCGCCGCCGCGTCGGGCTCGTCGGCGGCTAAACGCCGGCGCCGCTGGCATTGACTTTGACCACGGGTGGGCCCTGGTTGACTCCCCTAAGTCAATGACAGGTGGGGCCCAGCCCTGTTAATTAAACAGGATTAGTTTTAATTAAACTCTAATTAAAATAATCACCCTGACATGCGGGACCCACTGTCAGGTTTGACCTTGACGTGTTCCGTTGACCTGCTGACGTCACACTGACGTCAGGCTGATGCAATAATGATTTTCTGGAATTATTCTAATATAGGAAATTCCAGAATATAATTTAAATTTCAAAAATTCATAACTTTTATTCTGTAACTCCAAATCAGACAAATTATATATGAAAAATGATCAGAAAAATCCAATCTATCCATCTGTACTATTTTCATGCATGACTAAACAAGTTAACTTGATGTTTAATGCAAAACAAGGAAAAGCACCTTAAAAGGCCATGTTTGAGTTTGAAATTTGAATCTTTGATTCAAATTGGTTCAAACTCTTCTGGTTCTAGTTGCATTAGCCCAACACACTCATATTGCCATGTTTCATGCATGCATCATATTGTTGCACATTGTTTGGTGATGGTTGTGTATCGGTGTTCCTTGCGACAGGTTCTGTCTCCGAGGAGTACCGTGATTACCCTAACGAAGAACCGTATCAGTGCATCGAACCATCAGGCAAGCAACCAACCATTTGATCATATCGATACAATCCCATGTTCTCGCTCCTGCTCTCTTTTACTGCATTAAGACAACGTGTTTCAAACTGCTGTGTGCTACGGTAGTTGAACCCATTTCCTCTGCATGACCTGTCATTGCCACAGTAACTAGATGAAACCCACTAGCATGTGTAGGAGTTGATTGAGCCATATTATGTGTTGTTCCTACCTTGCTATGCCTGCTATGCTTAGAGTCGTGTCAGGTCTGGTTCATCTGGGTGATGGCTAGAGTGAAATGATTATGTCGGTAATGAGAGTGGTGTGGTGAACACGATTTGGTAAAGGTATCGATGAGAGGCCATGTAGGAGTACATGGTGGGTTGTTTCATTGAAGCCGACCCTAAGCACTGAGATCTGTATGTGTGATTTAAGATACAGCTACTACCATGCATTGGGCCCTGAAATATACTTCTTAATCACCCTAGCTCTCTGTCCAGGAGTTGCAAGTAGTTTCTGGTGTTTGTAGCCTACTGGAGGCCGTGGACAGCGCTGACCGTAGGGGTGGGCTGTGATGCGGTAGGTACGTGGCACGGTGTACCGAATACCCGTTAGGTATCTCGGGAACCCTGTTCACATCGTTCGGGGCCGTATGGGAAACCTCGGCCGGACTCCCTGCGGATGGAACCTGGATAGGCGATAAACCTGGACTAGAGACTTAAGTGTTTAGGTAGGTCGTGGTCTACACCCACGTCGGCTTTCGCTTGAAGTCTGCCGAGCACATGTCGTGTGCAGACGCTAAGTGGTGGAAACATGTATGAAGAAGTACACCCCTGCAGGGTTATCATGATCTATTCGAATAGCCGCGTCCGCGGTAAAGGACTACTTGGTTGCCTATACAGTTCATAGACAAGTAAATGGAAACTGCTAAAAGCCTCAAGATAAGTGTGAGTGCCGAGGATGGCTCTTCCGTAGGAAGACGGAGGCGGATCCTCAGTAGTGTATTGAAGTGGTGAGTAGTGGACTCGTGTACGCAAAACCATTTCAAGTTGGAGTCTCGTAGGTTAGCCTAGCCAAGAGTCAAAGCTGGCTTGCTGCAACAACTCCACCAACCCTTCTTGATAATATGCATGTATGTAGGACCTGATGTAAGTCTTGTTGAGTACCTTTGTACTCATGTTGCTATAATTTACATTTTTACAGAAGATGCTGCAACCCCTTCTGATGGGTTCTACGTAGACGTTGACATCAACGAGTAGGCTAAAGGCCCAGGTGGTGATCCCGAGCTTGTGAAGGACCACGTAGTATAGCTAGGCTTTCCAAGCCTCTTTTATTTTACTAGTTGTCTGTACTCAGACAAGTTACTTCCGCTGCTGGTTTGTATGACTGTATGACTTGAATGCTGGGTCGTGAGACCCGTACCTTTGTGTATGTTATGTATGGCTCCCTGAGCCTTAAATAAAGTACTTGTGTCGTAGAGTCATGTTGTGATGCTTCGTTGTATTTGCACATATCGAGCATATTGTGTGTATGATTGAAATGCTTGGTATGTGTGGGTTCTGACTATCTAGTTGTTTATCTTTAGTAGCCTCTCTTACCGGGAAATGTCTCCTAGTGTTACCGCTGAGCCATGGTAGCTTGCTACTGCTCTGGAACACTTAGGCTGGCCGGCATGTGTCCTTCTTCGTTCATGTGTCTGTCCCTTCGGGGAAATGTCACGCATTGAGTACCGGAGTCATGTTAGCCCGCTACAGCCCGGTTTACCGGAGTCCTGCTAGCCCAGTGCTACAGCCCGGACCCACTTGCTGATGACCGACACGTTTGAAGCTGGGTCATGGATGCCTGTCCCTGTAAGTCTGTGCCACTTTGGATTTACGACTAGTCATGTCAGCCCGGGCTCCTTATCATATGGATGCTAGCGACACTATCATATACGTGAGCCAAAAGGTGCAAACGGTCCCGGGCAAAGGTAAGGCGACACCCGTGGGGATACCGTGCGTGAGGCCGCAAAGTGATATGAGGTGTTACCGGCTAGATCAATGTGACATCGAGTCGGGGTCCTGACAGCGTTGGCATCAGAGCCGGACTGCCTGTAGATTCTCCAAGCCAAACTGGTCGATGTTGAGTCTAGAAATTCTTTAGTTATATGTAGGGGAATTGTTTGTGGGTTGGAACGTAAGGCTCTTTTTACTCCTTTATCTTATGACATTCCGATCTGAGTCAGTCTATTCTTCCACCGGGGGTTAAGGAATTAGGATCTATTCTCTCTATCAGGATCACGTGTTACTAATCAGTAGTACCTTATAGGTTTGATGGTTACAAGCCTAGTTCAGTTCTTCTACCACGTTATGTTGTTAGGATGGATTCAGAACTTTGATATGATGATGTTGAGTGTGTATGTAATCCTTTGTCAAATGTCTCAAAATCCTTCTTGAGCATTTACAGCTGTTATGCTGCCGAAATTTTGCTAGAAATTCTAATGCCTTTGCATTATGGTTATGTTTTCAGATGGCCACTCGCGAACTCAATCAAGTGGTTCGCCTGACCCGATGTCTAGATGTACCCGGCCATACTGCCATGTTGGTCAGGGTAATGACTGAGGCTGGATACCGTTGGTATCCTGAGTACACAGTCGAAGAGCAATTCCGAGACTTTAATCAAAGCCAGTATCTCTGCACTGTCAGGATATTTACATCTTATCCTGGGTCCACCGAGCCCCTTCACTGCTCCTATGGACTCGGGGTTACTATTGAGATGGCTGTGCAGGACGCCGCCTACTCTATGATGACCATTATGCGGGTCAGATCTGGTCTATTTCGGGACTCTGATTTCCGGTATATGCCAGGATCACTTCCGGGAGCACAAGGGTATCTCCAGGCTATCTATGCTGACCCCACTCAGGAGGATTCACGGACTCGCACCACTGCTGAGATGCTCGAGGATAAGGACCGTGAAAATCGGGCCTTGAGGTTAGATCTCTTCAATACCCGTGCTGACCACTGGGCCACATTGACTCGGTTCGCACCGGCGGTGCAAGCTGGATATTCGGATATGCGCGATCTCTATCCGGTGAGATCTGCTCTGCCAGACGTGATGGGTTGGCGTGATGTAGGAGGCATCACCCCACCTCGCGGTCCCCGCAGGCCACCGTCTGTTGGTCCAAGACCTCATCCTAGTCCCTATGGTCCACAAGCTCCGCGAGATCGTCTGTTTCCGGATGATCATGTTGAGCTTCCAGGCTATGGAGGTGACTTCTACGAGGACTACTACGGATCGGTCTGAGTTAGTGGTAGTATCACTAGTTCGCACTATCTGTGTCGGCTATCGTCCCGCGTGACTCGTGGGATATGACCTAGTTTGTACTCTTTCCGGAGGTGTAGAAAAATAATGTATAGGAGCTTGGGATGCCTCCGATGAGATGTAATCCTCTTTTCACCGTAATAGTACTTTGTTTGGTCTTGTACTAAACCCTGTATGGTGTGTATGACGATGGAATAAAGAAGCAGTTTCTGTATCTACCACGTCATGCGGATGATCATCTTGCATTTCGAGTTACTCCTTACATTATGTATCCTATGTCGGAATTTTATCATCCTGACTAAATCATTGTCTTGTTTACCTAGGATGGTCAACACGCGCACTAACCCTGCTCCTCAAGAGCAGGCCGAAGGCAGTGAAGTCAGGAATGCAAATCTGCCTCATCCTCCTTCCCTAGCCGAGGTTATGATGGAAGCTGAGAGAAACAAGCGGGAGACCAACCGTTTGTTGGAGCGTATTGAACAGAACACAGCACACCATCAGAGGACTAACGTGGTGTCACTCAGTGATTTTATCAAATTACATCCACCCACGTTCCACCACTCCGTCGAGCCTCTCGACGCTGATGACTGGCTTCGCAGTATTTCTCACAAACTGCGTTCCGCGCTGGTAGCGGAGGCTGACAATGTCACCTTTGCTGCATATCATCTTGAAGGCCCCGCCAGTCTATGGTGGGAGAATTATGGAGCTATGCGCCTAGCGGGCCATGTCACTACTTGGGCTGAATTCAGTGAGGCTTTCCGTGAACATCACATTCCGGAGGGTCTCATGGACCGTAAACGTGAGGAATTTTGCAATTTCACCCAAGGCCGACTCTCTGTGGATGCTTACAGCAGGGAGTTTGGTAACCTCGCACGATATGCAACTGAGGAAGTTTCTACTGATGCCAAGAAGCAAGCAAGGTTCCGTAAGGGACTTAGTCCTGAGCTTCGCCGCGACCTCCGTCTGCATGAGTGCACATCTTTTCAGAAACTTGTTAACAAAGCCATCAGTGCTGAAACTGGTCAGACTGATTATGACGCAACACGCAAGCATGGCCGTGACATGGGTTCCTCATCTGGTGCTGGTCCTCAGAAGCGCCGCGTGTGGGTGCCCAACACCGCCCTGCCACCCAGGTTCACACCGAGGCCATCTTTCCAG
>NC_041388.1:671949219-671975535 GCF_002162155.2 Triticum dicoccoides | reverse complement strand
AATGCTTGGTATGTGTGGGATCTGACCATCTAGTTGTTTATCTTTAGTAGCCTCTCTTACCGGGAAATGTCTCCTAGTGTTTCCACTGAGCCATGGTAGCTTGCTACTGCTCCGGAACACTTAGGCTGGCCGGCATGTGTCCTTCTTCGTTCCTGTGTCTGTCCCTTCGGGGAAATGTCACGCGATGAATACCGGAGTCCTGTTAGCCCGCTACAGCCCGGTTCACCGGAGTCCTGCTAGCCCAGTGCTACAGCCTGGATTCACTCGCTGATGACCGACACGTTCGATGCTGGGTCATGGATGCCTGTCCCTGTAAGTCTGTGCCACTTTGGGTTTACGACTAGTCATGTCAGCCCGGGCTCCTTATCATATGGATGCTAGCGACACTATCATATACGTGAGCCAAAAGGCGCAAACGGTCCCGGGCAAAGGTAAGGCGACACCCGTTGGGATACCGTGCGTGAGGCCACAAAGTGATATGAGGTGCTACAGGCTAGATCGATGTGACATCGAGTCGGGGTCCTGACAATAATCTCATAGTCGAAGAAATATGCATTTTACATGAAGAAAGCAATAGCAATAAACTGAACGATCATTATGCTAAGCTAACGAATGGGTCTTGTCCATCACATCATTCTCCTAATGATGTGATCCCATTATCAAATGAAAACACATGCTAATCTCATAATTTTGACCGATGTCCAGTGATCCATTCCTGGATCACTATTGTACCCCCTTGCCAAACTCATGGCAAGGTACACAATAGGTCTGGTACAAAGCATGGCATACTTTATAGAATCTATGGCTGAGGCATAGGGAATGACTTTCATTCTCTCTCTATCTTCTGCTGTGGTCGGGTTTTGAGTCTTACTCAACTTCACACCTTGCAACACAGACAAGAACCCTTTCTTTGACTGATCTATTTTGAACTTCTTCAAAATTTTGCCAAGGTATATACTTTGTGAAAGTCCTATTAAGCATCTAGATCTATCCCTATAGATCTTGATGCCCAATATGTAAGTAGCTTCATTGATGTCTTTCATTGAAAAATTTGTATTCATGTATCGTTTTATGCTATCCAGAAATTCTACATCATTTCCAATCAACAATATGTCATCCACATATACTATCAAAAATGCAACAGAGCTCTCCCTCACTTTCTTGTAAATACAGGCTTCACCGTAAGTCTGTATAAAACCATATGCTTTGATTACCTCATCAAAGTGTATATTCCAATTCCGAGATGCTTGCACTAGTCCGTAGATGGATCGCTGGAGCTTGCACACTTTGTTAGCACCTTTAGGATCGACAAAACCTTCTGGTTGCATTATATACAACTCTTCTTTAAGAAATCCATTAAGGAATGAAGTTTTGACGCCCATTTGCCAAATTTCATAATAAAATACAACAATTGCTAACATGATTCAGACTGACTCAAGCATCGCTATGGGTGAGAAGTTCTCATCATTGTCAACCCCTTGAACTTGTCGAAAACCTTTTGCGACAAGTCGAGCTTTGTAGATGGTGACATTACCATCAGCGTATGTCTTCTTCTTGAAGATCCATTTATTCTCAATGACTTGCCGATCATCGGGAAAATCCATCAAAGTCCACACTTTGTTCTCTACATGGATCATATCTCAGATCTCATGGCCTCAAGCCATTTATCTGAATTTGGGCTCATCATACCTTCTTTATAGTTCGTAGGTTCATCATGGTCTAGTAACATGACTTCCAGGACAAGATTACCATACCACTCTAGTGGGAACGTGCTCTTTTCGACCTACGAGGTCCAGTAGTAACTTGATCTAAAGTTTCATGATTATCGTATCTCTTTTCCAAACTCTTTTGCCCTTGTTTTGGACTCTAATTTGCATGATTTGAATGGAACTAACCCGAACTAACGTCGTTTTCAGTAGAATTGCCATGGTGTTATTTTTGTGCACAAATAAAAGTTCTCGGATTGACCTGAAAATTTACGGAGAATATCTTTGGAATATATAAAAAATACCGGCGCAAGAATTAACCAGAGGGGGTCCACCCAGAGGCCACAAGCCTAGGGGTGCCCCCCCGGTGCGCCTAGAGGTCTTGTGGGCCCCCTGGACCTCCTCCGACCTCAACTCCAACTCCATATAACCCTATTTGAGGAGAAAAAAATCAGAGAGAAGGATTCATCGTGTTTTACGATTCAGAGCCGCCACCACATCATGTTCTTCATGGGGAGGGCTCATCTAGAGTCTGTTCGGGGCTCCAGAGATGGAGATTCGTCGCCATCATCATCACCAACCTTCCTCCATCGCCAATTCCAGGATGCTCACCACCTGGAGTGAGTAATTCCTTCGTAGGCTTGCTGGACGGTGATGGGTTGGATGAGATTTATCATGTAATCGAGTTAGTTTTGTTAGTATCCACTATGTTTTGGGATTGATGTTGCTATGACTTTGCTATGCTTAATGCTTGTCACTAGGGCCCGAGTTCCATGATTTTGGATCTGAACCTATTATGTTTTCATGAATATATGTGTGTTCTTCATCCTATCTTGCAAGTTGTAGACACCTATTACGAGTTCTGATCCGCATACCCCCAGGTGACAATAATTGGGATTCTTTCCAGTGATTACCGTAGTTTGAGGAGTTCATTTATTCACTGAGTGCTAATGCTTTGGTCCGGTTCTCTATTAAAATGGGGCTTTAATATCCCTTAGTTTCCGTTAGGACCCCGCTGCCATGGGAGGCTAGGACAAAAGATGTCAGGCAAATTATTTTCCATAAGCACGTATGACTATATACGGCATACATGCCTACATTATATTGATGAATTGGAGCTAGTTCTATGTCACCCTAGGTTATGAGTGCTAGACGATGAATATTATTCAACACAATTATCATTGCCGACCCATTGTCTATGAGTTTTTCACATGTTGATCTTTGCTCAGTTACTTTGTCGTTGCCACTTTTACAATTACTACAAAACTGCTAATGTTACTTTTGCCACCGTTACCGTTACTTCCAAACTACTTTGCTACTAAATATTTTGCTGCTGACATTAAGTCTTTCAGGTGTGGTTGAACTGACAACTCAACTGCTAACACTCGTGGATATTCTTTGGCTCCCCTTGTGTCGAATCAATAAATTTGGGTTGAATACTCTACCCTTGAAAACTGTTGCGATCCCCTATACTTGTGGGTTATTAGGCCGGGCCATATTTTTGCATTAGTTGCAAAGTCACCCTCAAGTTGTAACTGGGCATAACCTTTTTCATCTTAGTTGCAAGTCCAGCCTCAACTCGTAACTGGAACCGATTTTTACTTTGCCTCAGTTGCAAGTCCATCCTAGACTCGCAATTGGGCCTGAAGTTTTTTTCCCCAGTTGTGAGTTTACAATCAACTCACATCTGGTCTCGGCCCCAACCCCATTTATTCCCGCAGTTGCAAGTCCACCCTCGACTCGCTACCGAGCCCTACTCCTTTTTTACATCGGTTGCAAGTCTACCCTCGACTCGCAACTGGCCCCGAAGTTTTTTTTCGAGCTACAAATTCACCATGGACTCGCAACTCGGCTTGATCTGGGCCTGACCCTTTTTTTGCCTTACGTGCAACTCTAACCTCGACACGCAACCAAGCTTGATCCTTTTTTCTATAGTCTCAGTTGCAAGTCCACTCTCAACTCGCAAGTAGGCCCAATTTTTTTTCCCTAGTTACAAGTACATTGTCGACTTGTAGTTGGGCTCCAAGTGGGCCCGAACATTTTTTTCTTAGTTTCAAAGTCACCCTAAACTTGCAACTAGGCCCAAACCTTTTCTTTCTACCTTAGTTGCAAGTCCACCCTCGACTCCCAACTAGGCCCAAAATATTTTTTTCCCGTGCAGTTAAGGTGAAATGTCTATCTTTCTACTTCCAACAATAGCTTGTTAGTTATTCTTTTGTTCTTTTTGGTTCTCTGCAAGAAAAAGTAAAAACCTTAATATGTATATTTGATCAAAAGACAAAACAATATGCAGTTTTTGTTTCTCCTTTGCTCTCTGTCGCTATTTTCTATTTTTCTATTTTGCAATCCTCAAACATTTGAATTTGGTATGACCTTAAAATGTATATTTTATGTATATTTTTGAGTTTTTCGTGAACATGTTTTGAATTCGCGGACATTTTTTAACCCTTGAATATTTTTTGAATACGTTATTTTTTATGAATCACCAACATTTTACGAGTTGAAGAATATTTTTTTGAATTCATGGACACTTTTCAAATTCCTGAACACTTGCAGAATTCATGAACACTTTTTTAGTTCACTGTTAACATGTTTCTAACTTTTGAACAATTTTAATTTCATGAACACTTTTAAAATCCACGGAAATTTTTGAATATGTAAATATTTTTTAGTCTTTTGACCTTTTTATTTTTGTCTTCTATCATTTTTCTTATTTCTAAGAAATGTTCAGCGTGGATTTTAAAACTGTTCTGTCTGTTTTGGTAAAAGGTTATGTGTATATATTAAAATAAGGAAAAATTGGAATGTAAATTTAAAAAGGTTCATCATATATTAAATATTTGTTCAATATGTATTTGAAAAATGTGCACTGTGTACTAAGAAATTTTCATTGTGTATTTGAAAAAATGTTCAACACATATTAGAACAGTATTTATAATACAGAAAAGTATACAAAAGGAAAAAAAACAGAAGAAAATCTAAACCTGAAAGAGAAATCATAAAAGTCAGAAGAAAAAGGCAAAAAAAACACTTACTATGTACTCTGCAGTGGGTATGAGCGACCCTGAGCTAGCGTGTCTATGAGCGGGGGAATATCTGGTGCACCAGTGCTTGTGGTGCTACCGGTGCACCGAACTCATGTTACACATTTTAAATGTTCAAAAACTATGAAAATAATTTAGCACATTCGCACAACATCAAAGTATGTTGTCGCAAAATTTCAAGTCAAAATTTGAAACATACCTTGAAAAACAAAAATGATAAATTTAACACTGAATAGTACGTAACATAAGTTGGGCCTTAGATTTGGCCCATTGTCACATCGATATCAAATTTATCATTTCCATATCTTAAGATATGTTTCAAATTTTGACACGAAATTTTGTAACAACATACATAGATATTGTGTCAATGTGCTAGATTCTTTTTTCAGATTTTTTAAAACGTTGTACGGCATCCGGTGCACCGGTAGCACCACAAGTGTGGGTGCACCGGATACGTTCCCGTCGGCGAACCTCCTGTTAGCCCTCGCAATAAGCAATGTACAACTGCACCCAAAAAAGCCAAGGCCGAGGCGATGGGCAACGGTAAAAAAACAACAAACAAGAAAAGCCATAAATGATGATGATGTCAACCTAGACGTGACATAGTTATGTCACATCTAAATGAGTCTTAGACACGCCCTTTTTCGAAAAGCATTGAAACATTCCTGTAAGCATGTAAAAAAATTAGGTGGGAATTTTTTGAACATAGACTTAACATTACCTTTAGTAGCATAGGGATAAACTTGAGCATGTGATAGTGGAGATTAATTTGTATCTTCCTTAGCAAAAATTCTAGCACAGTCCTGCACCCCCCCCAACCCCGCTGCCCCGCTCGGGCGACTCGGGGGCGAAAACCCTAGCCGGTCCATAGCCCTCCCCCCTCCCACGTTGCCGCTGAAGCAGCTGTCGGACAAGTCAAAGGCTCCTCCAAGGAAGGTGGTGGTGGCCCACTCTACTGCATCTGCTTCTCCTATGAGGGGCTTCGGGTTTGGGGCACCATCAGCTCTGCTGTGATTCCTCAAGTTTAGCAAAGTGATTTATAGCCCTTGTCATCTTCCACCTTCATCACCATCATACTTCTCTGCCATCTAGTCATACTTGTAATCATTATCACACGCGGCACCCATTATAAGACATATTATCAATCAATCTAACTTCATGATGTGTTCTTCGTTTGACCTGGTCTCCATGTGTCAGCGGTCCAGTAAGGTATGGGTTGAGGCAGGAGCCTTGGAACCCAATGTATTTCTTGGAGGATCAATGGAAATGCTTTGAATTAATGTCTCGTACGTGTGAAATAAAAAAATTCAATAGTTGTTTGTTCTCTCATTTGCATTCTTCATCCCTGTAGGTACCTAGGATCATGGAGAACAAGTCATAGGGAGGATAAGGGAAGGGAGACCATGAAGTGTTATTCGGAACACTAGTGATAGAGAGGTTTAGTACAGTAACACGGATCCTAACACTGAGGATTCAAGAGGTGTAGTCATTAAATTCCAAATGCTTTTGTCTGATTATTGCAATCTTAACTATCAAAGCAACCTAGCGTGACGGATAAGGCCTTCGGTTGGACCCTATTGATGTAGGATGCGTGTCGGTTAAGATGTAAATTGGACACATCCCCCACTTCGGTTCATAACAAGCAAATCTCGATAGGCGCCTTGCATTGCACAAATTAAGATCATATTTGGTCCCTTCACGAATATATGGTTGTAAGCATTAAGTACTCATACCCGTATTTATTTCTATTATAAGTGTTTGCAGTGTCAAGATTGATTTACGATCCGGTCAAAATATGGATTTAATTCTTTAGCAAAAGCTTGTTTGAGACCCTGGCTAAAAAAGGGCACCGTCCTTCCTTGGGTTCGATAACTCAAGGTCACCTCTAGGGAAAAATACGATTATCCTTTCTGCTCCATTTCAGAATCACCAAAGTATTTAATCAACAAGCCAAAGTGGAACTGCAATCATAGGGTTGCTCCCATGCAACCCTTAGACGAACTTGCGGAAACGTAAGGGGCAAATTTAGGAAAGAGGCAACTGCTTGACCAAAGACACAAGCCAACGATTAGAGCATACACATTTGGGCAAAAAACAACCAAGGAAGGAATAATATAGGTCGGGGAATAACGCAATTTGAGCTATAGGCTTTTAACAACCCTCGAGTTTGTGCTGGGGGACCTAAATTGAACTTCGTGGCAAAAGCCGAATTAGGTAAATTATTTAAAATGATCAAATAGGACAAAGGAAAAAACCTATTTGTTCAACACATATTTAATGTCTGACCGTACTAAAGATAAAGTAAAAAAACTTGAAAAGGTTTAAGCATGAAAGCGACTTAGCTGGTTTTATGTTCCCGATGTTGGTACGCGGTCAGGGCAGGGCTTGCTGCAGGACAAGGTCCTAGCTCCCAAGGCAATGTCGATGTGGAAAAGGGAGGATGTCTTCCCGGCGAAGTAACAACCATGCGCTATTGACGTGGTGAGGAGAATCCCCTGAGATGGTTGACGTGTTGAATCAAGTTGGTGCAGAGAGGTGAAGCCTCCAAACCAACTGACGTGATGAAACAGGTTGTCATGGTGGCGCGGAGTTCCTGGAGCAGATTGATGTGGCGAGAAGATGACACAACAGGAGGTTTTGTGTTTACCCCTATTGTTGTACAAGAGGTTTTTTGTACCTGTACATATTTATATATTTTCCTATGGCCCCATAGAAATACAAGTTGCGTATTTTCTAATATGGTATCAGAGCCGTAGGTTTTTTTGTCGCGCACGTGTGTCGTGCTCTTCCGATCCTGTCGTGGTTTTATCACGGCAGATGCCCTTATGAAAGGACTTAGGTGTGGAGCCATTGCAACGTAGGTTAGCTTGAAGATGTTGAACGGGATGAGAGACACGAGTTTACCCAAGTTCGACCCCTCACTCACGAGGTAAAAGCCTACGTCCTGCTTTGTGTTGTATTGACTGAGTATCGATTACAAGGGAGCAGATCGCTTGACCTAGATATCGATTTATTGTTCCTTGAGTTAACCCGCCGCAGGCACAGGTCGAGGCCCTGATCTTACAAGAGTACAAGCCGGATCACACAACGTGTCCAACTCAGGTTCTAAGTTGCCTTGCCTTGCTAGGCAAGCTGCCAACGGGTGGCTCACATCTCCGGGTTGTAGTACCGTCGTATGGTTTTGGGCCTTCAACAGGCCCACCTTGTGAGCCGCCTCCATTCTTCATAACTTCTCTTCTTGGGCCTACTTAGGCTTTCTCTATTGAATCACCAACTATAAGGACATATTTATCCCTAAGTGTTTTGGTGATTGATGACAACGCATTTGCGGACTAATCGTGTGCCATGAGTTTTCCAGACTCTTCTCTGCTAGGCACAAGACGATTGGGTGCCCCTCGAAGACTGACGAAGACGGCGTCTTTTCTACGTTTCTTTTTGGTGGATTTGAGTCGTAGGAAAGCCGTACTATTAAGAGGGGGTCCGCGTTGGAAAGGTTTGGGTGGAATCATCACGTACACGTCTCCTTTATCCCCTCCTTCTTCCTTGGAGCTTCCTTCATTTTTCCTGCCTCCTTTGACTGGCTGCTGTTGTGGTTGCGGTAGTACTGCTCCTGGATCAACGGTAGTACCGTGGGCATCCACGGTAGTACCGTGCGGTGGCGCGGTAGTACCTCTGGTGCTCACGGTAGTACCGCTCCCCTGGAGCCGCACTACCGCTGCCCACTAGGCTAGTGCCGCCCCTTTGCGGTAGTAGGAGCGGATGTAATTTTCTACATCCGCACCTGCCGCGGTAGTACCGCTTTCGCCGTACGGTAGTACCGCGCTATGCGGTCAGGCAGTAGTACCGCCCCTCGGTAGTACTACTGTGTCGAGTTTTTGCTACTTCTGTTTTTTTGGAAGTAGCACGGAAGTTCTCCTTCCCCCTGGATGGGACTTTTGCCTTACGGTAGTACCGCATTGGGGGCGCGGTAGTACCGCGCGTGCGGAAGTACCGCCCCCAGCTTGCGTCTGTTTCCCTGGCTGGGGTCGCGCCAGTACCGTGGGACGGTACGGTAGTACCGCACTGCCGTGCGGTAGTACCGCTTGGTTGCAAGTAGTAGTACCGCGCGGCCTTGCGGTAGTACCGCTGGCCAGGCACGGTAGTACCGCTGGCTGCGGGCTGGTTGGTGGGTAACGGTTGGATCTTTTCCACACACTATATAAAGGGTCTCCTTCTTCCCCGTTGACTCACCTCTTCCACCATTAAAGCTCCATTATTGCTCCAAGCTCCATTTTCGCCCGATCTCACTCCCTAGCCAACCAAACTTGTTGATTTGCTCGGGAGCGGTTGAGAAGGCCCCGATCTACACTTCCACCAAGAGATATTTGATTCCCCCTACTAATCCCTTGCGGATCTTGTTACTCTTGGGTGTTTGAGCACCCTAGACGGTTGAGGTCACCGCGAAGCCATAGTCCATTGTGGTGAAGCTTCGTGGTGTCGTTGGGAGCCTCCAATTGAGTTGTGGAGATTGCCCCAACCTCGTTTGTAAAGGTTCGGTCGCCGCCTCCAAGGGCACCAATAGTGGAATCACGGCATCTCGCATTGTGTGAGGGTGTGAGGAGATTACGGTGGCCCTAGTGGCTTCTTGGGGAGCATTGTGCCTCCACCCCGCTCCAACAGAGATGTACTTCCTCTCAAAGGGAAGGAACTTCGGCAACACATCCTCGGCTCCACCGTCTCCACTCTTGGTTATCTCGTGCCTTTACTTGTGTAGCTTATTTGTTTCATATATCTTGCTTGCTTGTGTTCCTATTCGTGTTGCATCATATAGGTTGCTCATCTAGTTGCATATCTAGACAACCTACTTTGATGCAAAGTTTAAATTGCTAAAGAAAAGCTAAAAATTGTTAGTTGCCTATTCACCCCCCTCTAGTCAACCATATCGATCCTTTCAATTGGTATCAGCGCCTCGTCTCTTTATTAAGGACTTTACTGTCCAAAGTATGCTTGATACCGTAGACGGTGCGGAGGAACACTCCGGTGTGAATCCTATCTCGTCTACGGGCGATGGGGGAACTTCGGTCTCTCGTGAGGAGTTCAATGTGGCCTTGGAGACATTGAAAACCTCCATGACGACCGAAGTTGAAAGCCTTAAACTATCCACTGCACCATTGAAAGTGGATGATCCCGCCATCAAGGTGTCGGATGCTATCCCCGACAAGGGGGAAGCTAGTAGTGAAAAGGCTCCTTCTTCTAGTGGCAAGAATGGCACCGACATCTTTGCCCATGTGGAACCACCACTTGTTTATGGTGGACCGGTTCCTTCCACTCATTTGAATCATGCCGGTCCTCCCCCTAAGATTGTGAAAAATGAGGATTTTGATTCTTGGGTTTACCGCTTTAAACGTCATTTAAATCATGTGAACACTAACCTTTGGAGAATCATTGAAGAAGGTTTCTATCCACATGATCCAAGCAACTTCACTCCTTGAGAAGCCGCGGACAATCAATTCAATGAGAATGCTCTCTTCATCATTCAAGATGCAATTCCACCTGAAGACCTACCTCAGCTTCGTCCCTTCGCCTTGGCCAAAGATGCATGGCATTGTGTTGTGTCTCTCTACCGGGGAAGCGCAAGCATTCAACGCTCCAACTATGAAGTGGTACAAGATGAGGCCGATGAGTTTGCAATGAAGGAAGATGAAGAACCTCGTGAGCTTTATCGGAGAGTAACCAAACTCGCGGTCTCACTACGAGATCAGGGAGCAAGGACACGGATGACAATTGGATCAAGCGCAAATTCCTCAAGGCAATGATGCCCTACCACAAGGCCATGTCTTCCGTCATTCGTCAAAGATCGGACTTCCACACTTTGACCTCAAGCGAAGTGTTGGATGAGTTTGTGGCCATGAACATTTTGGACAAGACCGCCGACAATGCGGTGCTCCGTTATCAACGGGCAAAGAAGCCTAACCTTGCATTGAAGGCCAAGCTCACCGTGGAAGAAGAAGAAGAGGAAGAAGAGGAGAGCAACCCCGAAGATACAAAGTATGCATATCATGAACACATGGCACTTGCTTCAAGGCAATTTTGGAGCAAGAAAAACTCGAGGCCCAATTTTAGCAAAAACAACTCGAGTGGCACAAGGGGCAAGCAACGTGTAAGGACTTGCTACAATTGTGGCAATGTGAGTCATTTCATTGCGGAATGCCCGTATGAGAAGAGGGAAGACAATGGTGGCAAACTCATCCGAAAGGACAAGGCCAAGTCGTTCCCCAACAAGAACAACTTCACCAAGAAGACTCCTCCCAAGGCTTTGGTTGTGCAAGAAGAGTACAATGAGGATGATGATGATGATGAAGATGATGAGTCGGTTGCCATGTCCTCCGTTGCCATTGCAACAACATCACGGGTGTCTCTCTTTGACTCACCCAACGAGAGCATCACCGCCAAGTGCCTCATGGCTAAAGCCACCAACAAGGTAACCTCCAACATCAAAACTACCATCATTAATCATCCTTCCCCGACGGATAGCGTTAATGAACTTGAGGGAGCTAATGTGGAGGCTAACGAGTTTGAGGCCTTTATGGGCAAACTCAAGGGAAAATCCAAGAAGCACTTTGTTGCTCTCTTGGAACAACTGGGTGAGGCCAATGACATGATCGAGGCTCACGAAGACACCATCTCTAAGATGGAAGGGCATAGTCGTGACTATGCCGATGAGATTTCGGATCTTTCCAATGCTCTTGAGGAAGAGCGTGGTCTTCGTTTGGCTCTTGAGGAGTCACACAATGTTGATCATGCTAAGTTAAAGAAAGATTATGATCATGCCCTCATTGTTTCTCGTGTGCTAAATTCTGAGAAAGCCAAACTCGGGGTTGATCTTGCTAGACTCAGAGAGGAGTTTGATATACTTGACAAGGCCCACAAGGCCTTGAAGGGTATTCATGCTAGTCTCAAGGAGTCTCATGATCAACTCCAAGTGAAGCTAACTAAGGAGAAAGCAACTTTTCCTCATATGGTTTTAATTGATAATGCAAATGCTACTAACACGTGTTGTGAGCATATACATCTTGTTGAGGAAAATGTGAAGTTGAAGGAGCAACTTCAGAAAGGTCTTGCGACTTGCATACAAGGCAAGAAGAACCTCAACGATCTCTTGATCAACCAAAAGGGAGGTGTGGCCAAGGAAGGGGTTGGGTACGTGCACGACTCCAAGAACAAGAAAAAGAATGACAAGACCAAACGACCTACTCCCCTCTTGCAAACCTTTGTGAGGGAGGGAGAGAGTGCCCCTGAGGAGAAGAAGAAGAACAATGTCAAGAAGGGCAATGCCATCCCTCTCAACAAAGCCGGCGATTTTAACCCTTCTTATGTGTTATGCCGTGCTAGTGATGGGCATGTTTATGCCAAATTTGTTGGTTCTCTTCATGAATACATTGAATGGTCTATTTGGGTTCCAAAAACCCTTGTTACTAACATCAAAGGGCCCATTACAAAATGGGTACCTAAAACCAAGCATTGATCTCTTGTAGGTGTTTGCTTCCGGTGGGGGATCATGGTTGCTCGATAGCGGAGCTACAAATCATATGACCGGAAGCAAGGACTTGGTGGTGGACATGCACAAGGTTCCATCTATGCCCACCAATGTCAAGTGGGGTGACGCCTCATCTTCTAAGGTATTGGGACTTGGCAAGGTGGTCATCTCTCATGATCTCATGATCGAGAAGGTCATGCTTGTTGAGTCCCTTGCATACAATTTACTTTCCGTTCGTCAACTTGCTATCATGGGCTTTGCCACCTTCTTTGATATCGATAACGTGGCCCTCTTGTGGAGCAAGACTCTTAAAGTAGCCTTTGTTGGGCATGTCGAGAACGGTATATATGTGATTAAATTTTCGGAGCGACCCACTAAGACCGCGACATGCCTAATGGCTAAAGTTGATGTGGGTTGGCTTTGGCATCACCGTTTAGCCCATGTCAATATGAGATCTTTGCAAAGTCTCCTCAAGGGGGACCATGTTCGTGGACTAACGAATGTTAGTTTTGCTAAAGATCGTGCTTGCAGTGCCTGTATCGAAGGAAAGCTACATGAGAAGGCTCACCCTCCCACGACTATCATTTATTCAAAGAGGCCTTTGGAGCTCCTTCACATGGATCTCTTTGGGCCTCCATCCTTTGATAGTCTTGGAGGTAGGAAGTATTGCTTGGTGATTGTGGATGACTACTCAAGGTACACGTGGGTGTATTTCTTCAAGAGGAAGAGCGAGACCCAACAAACCGTCATTGACTTTGCAAATGAAGCACAACGTCAACACAATGCAAAGATCTTGACAATAAGAAGTGACAACGGCACCGAGTTCAAGAACTACACCTTGGATGAGTTTCTTAGTGACAAGGGAATCAAGCATCAATATTCCGCACCCTACACCCCTCAACAAAACGGTGTTGCGGAGAGGAAGAACCGGACGTTGATGGATGCGGCAAGGACCATGATGGCGGAGTTCAAGTCTCCGTACAACTTTTGGGCCGAAGCCATCAACACCGCGTGTCATGCATCAAATTGGCTCTACCTCCGCAAGGGCTTGAACAAGACTCCATATGAAATACTCACCGGTAACAAGCCCAACCTCAAGTACTTCCGGGTATTCGGGTGTAAGTGTTTCATTCTCAAGAAAGGTGTTCAGTTGTCTAAATTTGAGGCTAGAGCTTATGAGGGCATATTTGTTGGTTATGCTACAAACTCTCATGCTTACCATGTCCTCAATAAATCCATGGGACTTATTGAGGAGACATGTAACGTGGAGTTTGATGAGAATAACGACTCCCAAGTGGAGCAAAGTGGCACTTGTGATGTAGGTGATGAAATTCCTCCTCAAGCCATAAGGAGAATGGGTGTTGGTTTCATCCTACCCATTGAGGAACCCCTTGTGGCCGAAGGAGAAGGACAATGCTCCACTCAAGTGGAGCCATCACCAACCCAAGGCCCACACGCTTCTGAAGAACAAAGTGAAGGCCCTCAACCTCATGAACAAGACCAAGGGCAAGATCATACTCAAGACGGTGTGGACACACCAAGTGATGCCCAAGGTCAAGTTCTCTCCCCCGAGCAAGTTCAAGATCAAGAACAAGTTCATGACGGGGCTCAAGATGATCAAGTAACCGCTCCTCAACTCACCACCGAGGAGGAATTAGAGCGTCGTGCCGCCAAGGTTGCTTCCAAGCTCTCCACCAAGGATCATCTCATGACGAATGTGCTTGGAAGCTTAAGAAAGGGGGTAAGCACTCGTAGACAATTAGCAAATTATTGTGAGCATCACACATTTGTCTCTTGTGTGGAACCCCACAAGGTCTATGAGGCGCTAGAAGATCCGGATTGGCTCAATGCCATGCACGAAGAACTCAACAACTTCGAGCGCAACAAAGTGTGGAGATTGGTGCCAAGGCCAACGGGGAACCACAATGTCATTGGAACCAAGTGGATATTCAAGAACAAGCAAGATGCCCATGGGATTATCATTCGCAACAAGGCTCGTTTGGTAGCACAAGGCTACTCCCAAGTCGAGGGTATCGACTACGGTGAAACCTTTGCTCCCGTTGCTCGTCTTGAATCCATTCGCATGTTGATTGCATATGCTTCTCATCATAACTTTAAGTTACAACAAATGGATGTGAAGAGTGCTTTTCTTAATGGTCCCATTAATGAATTGGTGTACGTCAAGCAACCCCCCCGGGTTCGAGGATCCCTACTTTCCCGATCATGTGTATCAACTCGATAAGGCACTCTATGGCCTTAAACAAGCCCCACGTGTGTGGTATGACCACCTTACCGAGTTGTTACAAGACCGTGGTTTTGAAGTTGGGCTAATCGACCCCACTCTTTTTACTAAGAAGGTCAAAGGGGAGTTGTTTGTGTGCCAATTATATGTTGATGACATTATCTTTGGTTCTCCTAACAAAGCTTTCAATGAGGAATTTGTCGCTCTCATGACCTCAAAGTTCGAGATGTCCTCCATGGGAGAGTTGAAGTTCTTTCTAGGGTTCGAAGTGAAGCAAAGAAGATAAGGAACCTTCATCAATCAATCCAAATACACTCAAGACATGCTCAAGAGATTCAAGCTAAGTGACGTCAAGCCGGCTTCCACTCCAATGCCCACCAAGTGCCAACTTGACTTAGATCCCAATGGTAAAGTGGTGGATCAAAAGGTATATCATTCCATGATTGGATCCTTGCTTTACCTTTGTGCATCTAGACCGGACATCATGTTGAGTGTGGGAATTTGTGCACGGTTTCAAGCCGCACCTAAGGATAGTCACTATGTGGCGGTCAAACGAATCTTTCGATATTTGGCTCATACCCCAAACTTTGGCTTATGGTACCCAAGATGATCAAACTTCAAGCTTGTAGGGTACTCGGATTCCGATTGGGCGGGAGACAAAGTGGATAGGAAGTCCACTTCCGGAGGGTGCCAATTCCTTGGTTGCTCTTTGGTAAGTTGGTCTTCCAAAAAGCAAAGTTGTGTGTCTCTCTCATCCACCGAAGCAGAGTATGTTGCGGCCGGTAGTTGTTGTGCACAACTCTTATGGATGAGGCAAACTTTAAAGGATTATGGTGTCACTTGTGACAAAGTGCCTCTTTGGTGTGACAGTGAAAGTGCCATCAAGATCTCTCTCAACCCGGTGCAACACTTCAAGACGAAGCATATTGAGATCCGGTATCACTTCATCCGGGATCACATTAGGCGAGGAGAAATCGAGCTCAACTACGTCAACACTCATGATAACCTTGCAGATATCTTCACGAAGCCCTTGGATGAAGCAAGATTTCGCGAGTTAAGGCATGAGCTAAATATCATCGATTCGAGCAATGTTGCTTGAACCCTTGCACGCCCCACCATACTCAACGTGTTGTCCTATTAGATGTAGGCATGGACATAGGGGGAGTGATGTTCTCTCAATGAACTCTCCCTCCCCCCATTATGCATAAATCAATCAAGTCTTTCACATTAGCCATATTTGATGGTACTTGTGCTTCAAAGACGAGTTTTGGTCATGGACCCAAGGATAATTCTTTGCGGTGCCATACCAATTGACTCAAACATAGGTGGCTACGGCCACTGCCCTCTCTTTTGGAGAGGTGGTGTCTCGTGGTTGGTTCGTTTGTCGTGCGCCTTTCTGGTTTTGTGCGTTGCGTGGTCTTGTGGTGTTGTGTTGGCTCGGAGTGGTTTGTGCAAAGATCCAGTTTTTCGCGCTCGAAACGTGCATCTTCTTGAGCCCACGGTACTACCGTGTCTGGGCGCGGTACTACCGCTTTGGGAGGCACGGTACTAACGCGCCGCAGCACGGTACTACCGCTCTGGTGCGGTACTTCGGAAGTACCGCACCGTGCGGTACTACCGTGTCTGGGCACGGTACTACCGCGCCGTCAAGGTCGCGTGGGGGTTATGACTCGGGCAGGGGAGTTACAACTCCCCATACCCATTCATTGTCTCTCTCTCCACGTCTCTCCCTCTCAAGAACAGCGCTGGAGGCCCTCGCCGGATCTCCGTCTCCGGCCACTCTCCTCGGATTCCGACCGGTGGGATCGTTCCCCACCACTTCCTCTTGCCATGGACCAAGGTTTTTCCCCAAATCCCTCTTTTTCTTGGATGTTCTCTTGCTTCTGGGCTTTTGGGGAGAAACTTGTTGTTCTTGAGATTTTAGGCCAAATCTATGCAAGAGTAGGATGTAGGAGAGTCGTAATGCGTAGGAAACATACTTGATATGCTGTCTTGTGGTAGCTTTGTCCAACCGTAGTACCGCCGTGGTTTCGCGGGCTTTCTCAGATTTGAACCAGTTCAGATCTGACGCGGTGCGGTACTACCGTGCCCGATGTGCGGTACTACCGCTCTCGCGGTACTACCGCCTGTCGGGCGCGGTACTACCGTACCGTGCGGTACTACCGCGCCGGCCGCGGTGCTAAGGTCGTACTACCGCTCCTACACCGGGTACTACCGTGATCTTGCACGGTACTACCGTGTCTAAGAGCCGTACTACTCTCTTAGCTCCGCAGCTCTTGGCAGTACTACCGTAGGGATCAAATCTCTCTCTAGGCATGTATCATGTGTGCTTTCTACTTGTTTCACTTGCTTTGTTGTGGTCTTTGCATTAATCTCTCTTGGCTATTGTGGGTGTTTTTGCGTTCTGTGTCTCAGGTGGTGGCTCTCGCCGTTCCAATCCCAGTCGTGACACTGGCTCCAAGCGTCTGCGCAACCCCCAAGATGAAGCCCCAGAGGGCTCCAATGCCCCCAAGCGCAATGTCAAGACCACTGCCAGCAAGCAAAAGGAACCGGCTAAGGGCATGGACGAGATTTCAACCATTGAGTATGTCGAGCGCCGGAAGATCAATCCCTATGTGAATCCTCGGGCTATCCTCAGAGGCACCGAGTTGTTCTGGACCAAGCAACATGCTCTCATCTATCTGGATGTGATCAAGAACAAGCAGAATACCTGCGTGGATGTCAAGTGGATAGACATGCATCACCTGCGGAAAGACAAGTTTCGTGACTATTTTGGAGAGGCTCTGGACTTGGTGGAGCAGTTTGCTATTGAGCCGGTGATCTCCTTTCACCTTGACTATGACCCTGAGCTTATCTGTCAGTTCTTTGCCTCAGTGTACTTTCATCCCGGGGAGGAGCGGAGGATGACTTGGATGACCAATGGCCGTCAGTTGTCTGCTACATGGAAAGAGTTCATGGATCTGCTGCACATTCCTGATGACGGGCTTCACACCTTCGTTGGCGTCCGCCCCCATGCCAACTCTGAGTCTGCCAACAAGAACCAACTTCAGCCCTTCCTTGTTGAGAAGGTACTCCCCAATGGGAAGTCATCTTGGGTGTTGAACTCCTTTCTGGATATCATGCATCGCATCTTCCGCAACACTCTGTTCCCACGCATTGGCGACAAGGACAAGGTTCATGCATATCTAGTGGACATGTTGCTCTTGTGTGCAGAGGCACGTACTTCTCAGACTCAGCCACTTGATGTCTCTCACATCATGTGGTGTGAGCTTCGGTTTGCGGTGTTCACTCGCAAGGTTCCTATCTATGGACTGTACCTGTTTCTGCTGCTCTCCACCACTTGGGAGAAGACGTATCCAGGTGATGAGTTCCTTGCTCCAGACTGGATTCGCCATGAGTCCATCAGCCTCCGCGTCAAGCCCAACTGGGCCAACACCACTACTCGTGTTGAGGCATCTTCTGCTAGGAGGGCTGCTGGTGAGGGGGAGGTTGCTGCTGCTGAGACTACTACTGAGGACCGTGCTACTAGGTCCACCACTTCTTCCTCTGAGCCATCATGGGCCAAGAAGCTGAAGGACAAGATGAAGACTCTCTTCTGCATGCAGCCGAAGGGACAGTACAGGGCTCACGTGACTGACAAGGAGAGTCGCCGCCGTGACAAGAAGGTGATGAGGCTCTTTGGAGAGGATGTGGCTGGCGGGTCTGAGGACGTCATCACACCTGAGGCTGCCTGGATGTCAAAGCAGGGCTACAAGTGGACCAGTTCAGAGGATGACATGGAGGAGACTATCCCCGCCGCTGAGTCTGACGAGGAGCATGAGGAGCAGTGGGATGACTTCTCTGCCTGAGCCACCCCATGTGTGTAGGTGTCCTCTCTGCCTTTTTGGCGTCTCGATGCCAAAGGGGGAGAGAGTGTAGGGATTTGCGTTGTGTCGTGCTTGGTGTGTTTGTTTGCTTTGTCGTTTGGACCTCGTTTGCCTCGTTTGCTTTAGTTCGGTTTGTGCTTCCGAGACCTTTTCTCCATATGGTGTAAGACATATGCACTCTATCTATCTTAGTTATCTTATGTTTGTACTATCTTGTCTAGTGATAAATTTGCCTTGTCTCTATAATATAGGGGGAGCTCGGTTCCTAGTATTCGTGCTCATCTAGGTGGCACACAGTTAGGGGAGCCCGTCTATATTATAGAGAGGAGGGGTTTGCTTTTACTCAATAGTATTTTTCCTTGTGCAAATCCCGTTTTGTCATCAATCCACCAAAAAGGGGGAGATTGTAAGGACATATTTATCCCTAAGTGTTTTGGTGATTGATGACAATGCATTTGCAGACTAATCGTGTGCCATGAGTTTTCCAGACTCTTCTCTGCTAGGCACAAGACGATTGGGTGCCCCTCGAAGACTGACGAAGATGGCATCTTTTCTATGTTTCTTTTTGGTGGATTTGAGTCGTAGGAAAGCCGTACTATTAAGAGGGGGTCCGCGTTGGAAAGGTTTGGGTGGAATCATCACGTACACGTCTCCTTTATCCCCTCCTTCTTCCTTGGAGCTTCCTCCATTTTTCCTGCCTCCTTTGACTGGCTGCTGTTGTGGTTGCGGTATTACTGCTTCTGGATCAACGGTAGTACCGTGGGCATCCACGGTAGTACCGCGCGGCGGCGCGGTAGTACCACTGGTGCTCACGGTAGTACCGCTCCCCTGGAGCCGCACTACCGCTGCCCACCAGGCTAGTGCCGCCCCTTTGCGGTAGTAGGAGCGGATGTAATTTTTTACATCCGCACCTGCCGCGGTAGTACCGCTTTCGCCGTGCGGTAGTACCGCGCTATGCGGTCAGGCAGTAGTACCGCCCCTCGGCAGTACTACTGTGTCGAGTTTTTGCTACTTCCGTTTTTTTGCGGAAGTAGGCACGGAAGTTCCCCTTCCCCCTGGACGGGACTTTTGCCTTACGGTAGTACCGCATTGGGGGCGCGGTAGTACCGCGCGTGCGGAAGTACCGCCCCCAGCTTGCGTCTGTTTCCCTGGTTGGGGTCGCGGCAGTACCGTGGGACGGTACAGTAGTACTACACTGTCGTGCGGTAGTACCGCTTGGTTGCAAGCAGTAGTACCGCGCGGCCTTGTGGTAGTACCGCTGGCCAGGCACGGTAGTACCGCTGGCCGCGGGCTGGTTGGTGGGTAACGGTTGGATCTTTTCCACACACTATATAAAGGGTCTCCTTCTTCCCCGTTGACTCACCTCTTCCACCATTAAAGCTCCATTATTGCTCCAAGCTCCATTTTCGCCCGATCTCACTCCCTAGCCAACCAAACTTGTTGATTTGCTCGGGAGCGGTTGAGAAGGCCCCGATCTACACTTCCACCAAGAGATATTTGATTCCCCCTACTAATCCCTTGCGGATCTTGTTACTCTTGGGTGTTTGAGCACCCTAGACGGTTGAGGTCACCGCGAAGCCATAGTCCATTGTGGTGAAGCTTCGTGGTGTCGTTGGGAGCCTCCAATTGAGTTGTGGAGATTGCCCCAACCTCGTTTGTAAAGGTTCAGTCGCCGCCTCCAAGGGCACCAATAGTGGAATCACGGCATCTCGCATTGTGTGAGGGCGTGAGGAGATTACGGTGGCCCTAGTGGCTTCTTGGGGAGCATTGTGCCTCCACACCGCTCCAACGGAGACGTACTTCCTCTCAAAGGGAAGGAACTTCGGCAACACATCCTCGTCTCCACCGTCTCCACTCTTGGTTATCTCGTGCCTTTACTTGTGTAGCTTATTTGTTTCATAAATCTTGCTTGCTTGTGTTCCTATTCGTGTTGCATCATATAGGTTGCTCATCTAGTTGCATATCTAGACAACCTACTTTGATGCAAAGTTTAAATTGCTAAAGAAAAGCTAAAAATTGTTAGTTGCCTATTCACCCCCCCCCCTCTAGTCAACCATATCGATCCTTTCACCAACAGTATAACTGGGCCCCTCCTGGGTGGGTCACACCGCGGGGTTATATCCCCAACAGATCCAGTTTCTCATGTCGGTCGTCACTGCTCCTATCAACCAAAAAGGGTTTTTCCCCGCTTTATATTATAAAGCAACGACCACAACAACAACACAATGTTCAGGTAGCAGGATACAATACATGCACACCATAGGGTCCAAAAAGAGCAACAACAGCTATGAAAGTCTTGCTGGAGAAACAACACAACAATCACCAAAACAAAGGTAAAAAAAGGACCAAATAAGCTAATTAATCCGGGTCCGGAGGAGGCGGAGGTGATGGCAGAGCGAATGAAGCGGTCGCGGCCTGGAGGTCGGCAACGTTCCTGTCGATGAAGGTGCGATCATGCCGCTTGCTAAGCGACCGCCGGAGCTGTAGAAAGCCACACATTTTGTATACGGTGTCAGTCACACGGAGAGGAATGATGCGCTCAATCACTAATTTGTTACAGACGGTCCATAAGGTCCAAACCAGGGTACCCACTGTAAACCAAAGGTATGGACGCATAGTTGTAGGAAGGCCTAGAACCTTGGAGAACATGTCAGGGAGGATATCATGGCACCAACTACCAACCACAACCTCGCGAAGACAGCTCCACAGAAACCTCATAGTAGGGCATGCAAAGAAAATGTGATTAGTGTCTTCAGGAACAGCGCACAATGGGCAAAGGCCATCAGAAGGGCCATTGCGTTTGAGCACTTCCATCCTAGACGGAAGGCGGCCCTGCACCAATGGCCATAGAAAGATTCTAATCTTCATAGGCAATTTAATCACCCACATGAGATTAAGCTTTACTGGCCCTCGGGTGGCCAGTATTGCGTGATATAGCGATTTTGTGGAAAAACGCCTATTAGGCTCAAGATCCCAATGAGCCACATCATGGTCGAGGGAAGGTGTGTGCAGCACCACAGACACAATCAGCTTCTCCCAAAGGTCGCGCTCCACGGGACCAAAGGTTTGCTGAGAAGAGATCCCACCGAGGTCGGTTAAAGCCAAGGACACGATTAGATCCCGGTCTGAGAAAATGTTGAATAATGGTTGGAAACGGGTAGCGAAGGGTTGGGCACCCGACCACCAGTCCAACTAGAACAACCTACTAGTTCCGGAACCTACCAAAATCGATGACCCTAGGCGGAGGGTTGGCATTAGCTGAATGATCGTTTGCCAAAATTAGGAGCCACCAGTCCACTGAGCAAACGCTAATGGCTGGCCGCGCAAATATTTTGGGCGGATAATATCAAGCCAGAGTCTCGCCTCCCCAGAGGTGATCCGCCATAGCCATTTGGATAAGAGGGATATGTTCATCCTTTTGGATGAGATAACCCCAAGGCCCCTTGGTCCTTGGGTTTGCAGATATCGGACCATTTCACCATATGGTACTTCTGCTTGTCACCTTTGCCCGCCCAGAATAAGTGAGATAGATACTTGGCGATGTCATGGTGCAGGGATTCATTCAAACTATAGAATCCCATGAGATACATCAGTAAACTCGACAGCGAGGAATTAATCAGGATGACCGGGCTACCTTGGAGAGCCATTGACCCTGCCATGGCTCGACCTGATATTGGACCTTGGTCACTGTTGGCTGAAGGTCCTTCTCAAGTATCCGTGAGTTACTAACCGGCATGCCAAGATATGTTGTCCGGAAGGACCTAAGCTGACAGTTAAGCTGGTTTGCGGTCTAACGCTTCTCGCTGTCAGAGTAGCCTAATACCATCACTTCACTCTTGGCGAAGTTGATCGTCAGACCGGGTATCTCTTAAGCGTAATAAAAGGAACTTGAGGTGCTAAATGTCCTCGTCAGAACCCTCAACCATCAAGATCGTGTCGTCGGCATATTGCAGGTGGGTAATCCCTCATGAGCCCAGGAGATGAGGGCATACCCCCCCCCCCCAGATATGACCAGCCCTCTTCGCCATGTCTAATATGCCTGCTAGGGTATCCACCACTAGGTTGAATAAGAAGGGGGAAGTGGGCTCCCCTGACAAACTCCTTGAGCCGTATGGAAGTAAGGACCCACTTCCCCATTGATATTGACGGCTAAACGACCACTCGTCACCAGCTGCATCACCCTGGCGATTCAATGTGGATCGAAGCCCTTCCTAATCCGAACTTCCCGAAGGAAGGACTAATGAACGGTGTCGTAAGACTTGTGAAAGTCAATCTTGAAAAAAAAAATCTTTGAGGTGTCTCCTCTTAACCTCATGGATAACCTCATGCAGAACCAGGATCCCATCAAGAATGAACCGACCCTTAATGAAAGCGGTCTGATTCAGATGGGTAATCCATGGTGCAATCAGGGCCTCCCTAATGGTCATTGCTCCTATCTTCGACTACTTGTTGTCCAGCATATCAGCTTCCGCTACTCCTCTCTCTTCGGCTAATTATTGTTGCTAATCTGCTATACACACACATACACCCTATGAACACACGTACACACATTCTATCCCTTTGAGCACCTATGAGGTATTGAGTATAAATGAATATAGTTGGAAAGCTTAAAATAAATACAGAAAAATGCGAGCACAGTGCCTTCGGTGCACTGGTTTCATCGAAAAAACCTAATCATCTGAGAGCTCAATTCACAAATCTTGATAATCTTTGATTAAAAGGTAAACAGAGTAGTGATTTCAGCCACGAGCAGATGGCTTGTTTCCTTCATGGAAAAAAAGATGGCTTGTTTCCATTTCCTTGAGAGTCTGATGCCTCGAAAGGACAGATAAGGGCATCTCCAATGGCAACCCGCAGAAAGCCTTCCGCATTCGTCCGCGGACAGGGGACCAGTCCGTGGACACAGATGCGGGAGGCAGCCATCCAACACTAGCCGCATACATTTTCACAACAACTGAAACCAATCAGACAAAATTCATGCAAACAAGGCCGGATTTCATGCAAACATGACAGATTTCATATAAAAAATATGGATTTAAATATAAACATGACGGATTCCAGTACATTTACATCAATCGTGCTAGCTCGGCTCTGAAGGTATAATTAATACCTAATCTAAACCTCCGCCCATGGATCCCTTTGTCTTCCTCATGTCCGGCGGCCCGATCACCGGACTCCCGGGACCCTCGGAGGTATATGCTTTAGCGCAAAGGATGGCTCACTTCCCTGCCACTCATTGGAGTGAAACCCCCAGCTTATGCTTCAGCGGGAAGGGAAGGCGGTGCCTCCACTTCCCTGAAGCCCATGTGGGATCAATTGAGGTCCTCAAAAGAGAAGAATCGGCCAAGACAACGACAGTGTACACCGGTGTCGCCTAGGTGGTGGCCTTTGTGGGACCCAAGCGGCGGCGAACCCCCGTGTTCTACTTATCCTCAATGATTGTGGCGGGCGCGGATGCGCTGGCCACCGACTCTTTGCTCTCCGCGCACCCAACTTCTGCCTCTGCCTGCATGACATGGTTGCACGCATGGGAGGTGTGGTCATCGACGGCAGCGATGACACCAGTCCCGCCGTGCTCCCCGCCATGCTGACGTTGAGCAACTGGCCACTCCTCATCGAGTCAGTCTAGAGCGGTGAGTTGCTGAACCACGCGGCGACTTGGAGCGGCAACTTGCTTCGTCGGGTGAGGCTCGGGAGGTGGGTCAACGAGCTGCCTCGCTCGTATTCGACCGGCTCGGCGGGCCACCCAACCGGTTTGTATGCCGGAGGACTGATCTTTGGAAGCCATCAGAAGAGTGGTGGAGGAGGAGTTTGGGGGAGTAGGAGAGGGGTCTGGTTCTTGCCCGGCGTCTGTCCCTAGTTTAAATAGAGGGCGGACAATAGGAGCTCGGTCGGCGTTCCGTTTAATGTCGACCAGCTCATGAACGGACGTGTGGTCAGAGTAGGTTTCTCGGCTTCCACACAGGATTAATGGAGGTGTATGAATGCGGCGAGGAGGCGTGTTCAGCCGGGCGTGCAGTAGGTGGCACCCTCGGCCGGCACGCCGCTTCAATGGCGGAGGCAGTGAGAGGTCGTGTCCGCCCTGAGTCGTCTTTAATGCGGAGCGACGCGCTCTACAACGGCATGAATGCGGGCAAGTGACGTCGGGCGGGAGCGCGTGGGAGGGTGGAGGGCTTTTTGATGGCCAAGGTTGTCAGAAGCGCGCTTGAGAACGAACCGGACTCTCGCAAATCTCCTCATTTTTATCTTTGGTTTGTGAGAGAAATTGCATCAAGACCGCTCCACAGGCCGATATAGATTGGCGTTGGAGCTTCCGCAGTTTGAACAACGCCGTCCCAAAGAGGTTTGCGGGTCCAAGATGCCGTAAGGCTTTGTTACAGCGGTTGGTTCACCAGTGAAACATATGCGACGGCACGTGGCGTCCGCCCGACCCTGCCGACGCCTGCGCTGGAGAGCAGGTGGCTGCCTCAAATAGCTTCCCAAAAGAAAGCACCAGTCTATCGACGTCCCTTCTACTTCCTCTCCTTCCTGCACCCGCTGCTGCTCTTTCCACAGCCATGGCCACAGGCGCAAAGCTCTGGTCGAGGAGGTTGAAGCCCAAGACCACCCTTCGAGCTCCCCCGCACTAGATCCGGGGTATTGGCGTGCCGGGGAGGTGATCTGTGGTGCGAGGAACAGATCATTGAAACATCGACGGTAAGCTCCAAGAATTCCCACTCTTTGATTTCATTCTTTTAGTGGCGTTTTGTTGACGCGGTGCCCTCTTTTTCCAGTTCATAATCCTTGATTTGTTCTCGCCTCTCTTGGATTGGTTGTAGTAGCGGCCACCACCAATTTGGCCGGTTCCACGGTTTCAATCGTGGCGATGCAACACCGTATGGTAAATGTTTCACAAAAAAACCGGATAAAAATACCGTGCCTCTTTCATAACATGCTCCTGACTCGGTTTTTTGTCTGGTATTTTTTTTAAAAAAGTTCGTCAAAATCTATCAAGATGGGATCTAGTTTTGAAGCTCGACGTGAAGAATTCAACGATGAAAACGATTGAAATTTGGACGTACGGTTTAAGAGATAAAACATTCTAAATAAGCGGACGTACGAAAAAAAAAACTTCCAGGTTGCGTCAGATGGCGCGTATGCAGTGTGTCACTTGTCGCAACAAGATGAGAGTCATCTTAGAAAGGGATACTTCTTAGGGCGTGGCTAACGCGCGCGCGCGCGCCTCCCAGTCGGCGCGCTCGATTTCCGACCAGGTCGATCCGACAGCAAGACGACAACTTAGCGAACCATTGCGCGCGTCCTATTCCCTTTGGCGATCGATTCTGGCTGTGAGCGCTCTACCTGTTCGTGAGTTTGGCCCAGTGCTGGCCCAATACAACCCCTAGGCTCTATTCCCTTTCCATATTTTTCCTTTTGGGCCTGTATTTTTCTATTTCGCCTATTCTCTTTCTGGGCCAGCGGTTTTTCAGGGACAATAGTGGGCGGGAAATTACACTTCTAATTGAAATAAACTATGACTTTCAACAAAAATTAATTGCTACTTGTGCACACAAAAAATACATTAGCATATCCTTCTTTTCCCTTTGATCTAATTTGTCCATGAAACATATTTTTATTAAGAAAAAATAGCATGCTCAATTGAATTGATCTACAGCTTTTTGATTCAAACCGCAATGCTCATTAATAGATCTACTATGAACATTTTTTCAAATTAATGACAAAATTACCAAAGTAAGAACATATTTTAAAAATTTTGAACAACTTTTTAAATTTGTGATTTTTCTGGAAATCATGAATATTTTTGAAAAAACATGACAACTTATTAAAAACAAAAACATTTTATTGTGTCCCTATTTAACATTTTGTGTAATTAAATTTTAAAAGATATTTTGAATATCTTTCGAAAACCATTTTTTGATAGGGTGGCACTGCTGTCACGACG
>NC_041388.1:671923175-671949209 GCF_002162155.2 Triticum dicoccoides | reverse complement strand
AGCGGGCCATGTCACTACTTGGGCTGAATTCAGTGAGGCTTTCCGTGAACATCACATTCCGGAGGGTCTCATGGACCGTAAACGTGAGGAATTTTGCAATTTCACCCAAGGCCGACTCTCTGTGGATGCTTACAGCAGGGAGTTTGGTAACCTCGCACGATATGCAACTGAGGAAGTTTCTACTGATGCCAAGAAGCAAGCAAGGTTCCGTAAGGGACTTAGTCCTGAGCTTCGCCGCGACCTCCGTCTGCATGAGTGCACATCTTTTCAGAAACTTGTTAACAAAGCCATCAGTGCTGAAACTGGTCAGACTGATTATGACGCAACACGCAAGCATGGCCGTGACATGGGTTCCTCATCTGGTGCTGGTCCTCAGAAGCGCCGCGTGTGGGTGCCCAACACCGCCCTGCCACCCAGGTTCACACCGAGGCCATCTTTCCAGACGCCTCGCCCTGTTCAACAGTCTGCTTCAGCCAAACCCTATGGGGGTCCAACCAACAATGTTCCTTCACGTACCAGTTCCGTGACTTGTTTCAAGTGTGGGGAATCTGGCCACTATATGCGTGAGTGTCCCCAGACCAACCCCAACCAATCTGCTAAAGTTGTTGGCCGTGGCAAGCCGACAGGAAAAGTGTTCCACGCCAAGCCGGCCACCGCTACACGTGGCCATGTCAACTGTATCTCAGCCGAGGAAGCTCAAGAGGATCCCAACGTCGTTCTTGGTACGCTTCTTGTTAATTGCCACCCGGCATCTGTTCTTTTCGATACAGGAGCCTCTCATTCTTTTATATCTGAAAATTATGCTCGTTTGCATAACATCGCATTCTGTGACATGCCAATCTCTATGGTAATTCAAACTCCGGGGTCCAAATGGCAAACTTCTAGAGTAAGCCATGGAAATGAAATCCAAGTCGACAGACTAGTTTTCCTCGCATCTTTGATAGCCCTTAAATCCTCAGATATTAATATCATTTTGGGTATGGACTGGATGTCAGCTCATCAAGCCAAAATTGATTGCTTCTCTAGGACTGTTCAACTCACCCATCCTTCGGGGAAGATAGTCAATGTATTGACCCGAATAGCCAAGCGACAGTTATATTCTCTTAACGCCAGCCCTTTGCCAGACCTTGAGGACGTTCCGGTAGTCCGTGACTTCCCGGATGTCTTTCCAGAGGAATTGCCAGGTGTTCCACCTGACAGGGATGTTGAGTTCGTAATAGACCTCATTCCAGGAACCGTTCCGATTGCTAGAAGACCCTACAAGATGGCACCACTGGAACTAGCCGAGCTTAAGAAACAACTCGATGAGTCCCTGAAAAAGGGTTTCATCCGACCTAGTTCATCTCCGTGGGCTTTCCCCGTCCTCTTCGTCAAGAAGAAGGATGGTACGGACCGGATGGTTGTAGATTACCGACCTGTCAATTTGGTCACAATCAAGAACAAATATCCGCTCCCCAGGATCAACGACCTGTATGATCAGCTCGCTGGATCCTCAGTCTTCTCCAAGATGGATTTGAGGTTGGGCTACCATCAAATCAAAATCAGAAACGGGGACATCCCTAAAACGGCCTTTGTTACTCGTTATGGCCAATACGAGTACACCGTCATGTCCTTCGGTTTAACCAACGCTCCAGCCACCTTTTCTCGGTTAATGAACTCAATCTTCATGGAGTATCTGGATAAATTCGTCGTAGTTTATCTCGATGATATACTCATCTACTCTAAGAACGAGGAAGAACATGCCGAACATCTAAGGCTAGTGTTGCAGAAACTTCGCGAGCATCGCCTTTATGCCAAGTTTTCCAAATGTGAATTTTGGTTGTCAGAAGTGACCTATCTGGGTCATGTAATATCTGGTAAAGGTATTGCTGTTAACCCTGAGCGAGTTCAAGCCGTCCTTAATTGGACTCCACCTGAATCGGTCAAGCAAGTTCGGAGTTTTCTGGGCTTAGCGAGCTATTATCGTCGCTTTGTCGAGAACTTCTCCAAAGTTGCCAAACCTCTAACCGAACTCCTCAAGAAAGATAAGAAGTTCGAATGGACTCCACAATGTGAGCACAGCTTTCAGGAACTGAAAAGACGCCTGACTTCTGCTCCCGTACTGGTACCGCCAGACTTCTCCAAGGACTTTGTTATCTACTGCGACGCCTCGCGACAAGGACTAGGTTGCATCCTCATGCAAGATCGACACGTAATTGCTTACGCCTCACGGCAATTGCACCCACATGAGGAGAATTATCCTACTCATGATCTAGAGCTTGCAGCCGTAGTCTATGCACTTAAGACCTGGCGACATTACCTCCTCGGTAACCGTTGCGAAATATTCACCGATCACCAAAGTCTGAAGTACATTTTCACCCAACCGGATTTGAATCTCAGGCAAAGACGTTGGGTTGAGTTGATCACAGATTTCGACTTAGGAATTACTTACACCACAGGGAAAGCCAACGTCATGGCTGATGCACTAAGTCGTAAATCTTATTGTAACAACCTGATGTTACAACAAAGTCAACCGCTTCTCCATGAGGAATTTCGGAAGCTTAACCTTCACATTGTTCCTCAAGGATTTCTTTCCACCTTGGTGGCGAAACCTACTCTTACGGATCAAATCATCGCTGCCCAGAAGCGGGATAAGGGAATAGCTAAGATCAAGGAGAACATTGCTAGCGGAGGTGCTAGTTGTTTCTCCACAAATGATCAGGGTGTTGTGTACTTTGGGAACCGTTTAGTGGTTCCCAAGAACCAGCATCTACGACAGTTGATCCTTAAGGAGGCTCATGAATCTCCTCTCACCATTCATCCGGGTAGTACTAAGATGTATCAGGACCTACGCCAGAGGTTCTGGTGGACCAGAATGAAGAGAGAAATTGCTCAGTATATTGCTAATTGCGACGTCTGTCGTCGTGTAAAAGCAGAGCATCAACGGCCTGCTGGCACCCTTCAACCCCTAGCTATTCCTGAATGGAAATGGGATAAAATTGGTATGGATTTCATTACCGGTTTTCCCAGGACCAAGAGAGGGAATAATGCTATCTTCGTCGTTGTCGATCGTCTTTCCAAAGTAGCCCATTTCCTACCTGTTCGTGAGAGTATAACTGCTAGTCAGCTGGCAGACTTATACATCTCCCGGGTAGTGTCTCTCCATGGTGTCCCTTTGGAAATTAACTCGGATCGAGGAAGTATTTTCACCTCTCGATTTTGGGAAAGTTTCCAAAATGCTATGGGAACCTGTCTCTCCTTTAGCACCGCTTTCCACCCTCAGTCGAGTGGTCAGGTGGAACGCGTCAACCAGATTCTAGAAGACATGCTTCGAGCCTCTGTTATCTCATTCGGAATTGATTGGGAGAAGTGCCTTCCATTTGCCGAATTCGCTTACAACAACAGCTATCAATCTAGCTTGGGTAAAGCCCCTTTTGAAGTTCTCTATGGACGACGGTGTCGAACACCCCTTAACTGGTCAGAGACCGGGGAAAGACAATTCTTTGGCCCGGATATGATTCAGGAAGCAGAAGAGCAAGTTCGCATCGTTCGTGAAAAGTTGAAAACAGCCCAATCCCGTCAAAAGAGTCAATATGACCGAAAACATAAGGCTATGACTTTCGAGGTTGACGAGAAGGCTTACCTTCGGGTTACCCCTCTGAAGGGAACCCATCGTTTCGGTATCAAAGGCAAATTGGCTCCTCGCCACATTGGACCTTTTCGCATTCTCGCCAAACGAGGAGAAGTTGCCTACCAGTTGGAACTACCTCCGCACCTCTCCAGAGTCCACGATGTCTTCCACGTTTCTCAACTCAGGCGTTGCTTTTTGGATCCTATCCGTGGAGTGGACCACGAAACGCTTGATCTCCAAGATAATCTTACATATCGAGAGTACCCCATTCGTATCCTTGATCAGGCCGAGCGTACCACTCGACGTCATAATATCAAGTTTCTCAAAGTACAATGGTCGCACCATTCTGAGGATGAAGCAACTTGGGAAAGGGAGGATCGTCTTCGACTCGAGTATCCCGCCTTCTTCCCGGAGGAACCCAAATCTCGGGACGAGATTCTTTTGAGTGGGGGTGAGTTGTCACATCCTAGTTAGCTATGCATTAGAGTGTTGCATCATGTTTACTTTTTCATCAGAAACCTGAAACGGGGATGACAGAACCCCCAGCCCCCTCTGAAACCAACTAGGGTTACTAAAAATAATTTTCAATGAACCTGAAATGCCCTTCTAAAATGCCCATCATTTTTGTCTTGGTTCAGAACCTCTGCCAAAAGTGGTGCACATTTTTCTAGGCCAGCCTAGGGTTTTTGAATTAAATCATAAATATTTGAATTTGGGCATTTAAAATTATATAAAATATTTAAATGCTCAAATATCTCCAAACTAAAATGTTTCATGTTGGAAATAATCCAACTATGGACCAGGAGTAGTTTGGTGATTTTTGGAGTTGCCTAAGTATTTTATTAAATTCAATAAAGTTGCAGAAGTATTAAAAAAACAGAAAACATAAAGAAAAGGGGAAAAGCTTACCTGGCGCCCAGCACCCGGCCCACCTGCCGGCCCAGCCCCGCACCGCGCCAGCGAGCTGCTTGCCGGCCAGGCAGGCAGGCAGGTGCTCGACGGCGAGCACCGCATGGGTGCCACGCACCTGCTCGCCGCCTCGCCGCCTCCCTCGCCCGGCTAACGCCGTGAACCGGCCTCCCTCTCTCCCCCGAACCCCCCAGACACCCCCTCTCCTCTCCAGCTCCTCCCCCTCGCACGCCCCAGCCATGGCCGACGCCATCGCCGCCACCCCCTCGCCGTAGCCACGCCCTCCGTCCACCCCACGCCGTGCCACCGTGTCCAGGAGCTTCGCCGCCGTCCACTTCATCGAGCTAGCCGAGCCCCGTGTGCTCGAGCGGCCCGAGACCACCGCACCGACCTCGCCCGAGCTCGCCGTCGCCGGAGATCCCCTTCAACGCCGTCGCCGCCTCAGCTCGTCCCCGACCCCGCCGGTGGCCTCTACGGGAGCGCTGTGAGCCTAGCTACTCCTCCGACCTTCCCTCTCTCGTTCTCGAGCCGTGTAGCCACCGCACGAGGATCACACGCCCGCACCGCCACGGATCTCGTCGCCGACGTGCTTCGGGCCACCCTCCGGCCACAAGCTGGTGTCCATCTTACTCACCGAGTCCCGCAGCACCTAGCTAGCCACTTCCCGAGGCTCACCGACCCCTCTAGCGCCAAGTTCATCTTCGGCCGAACCCCGGTGGCCGCCAAAGTCGTCGCCGGCACCAACTCCGGCCACCCCGACCCCAACGGACTCCACCAAGAGCTGCGGCTTGTCCTCAGCTCCACTCCGGTGGTCTCCGCGACCCATTTGGTGGCCGAAACGGCCAAAACCACTCCCGCCGCCGCGTCGGGCTCGCCGGCGGCTAAACGCCGGCGCCGCTGGCATTGACTTTGACCACGGGTGGGCCCTGGTTGACTCCCCTGAGTCAATGACAGGTGGGGCCCAGCCCTGTTAATTAAACAGGATTAGTTTTAATTAAACTCTAATTAAAATAATCACCCTGACATGCGGGACCCACTGTCAGGTTTGACCCTGACGTGTTCCATTGACCTGCTGACGTCACACTGACGTCAGGCTGACGCAATAATGATTTTTTGGAATTATTCTAATATAGGAAATTCCAGAATATAATTTAAATTTCAAAAATTCATAACTTTTATTCTGTAACTCCAAATCAGACAAATTATATATGAAAAATGATCAGAAAAATCCAATCTATCCATCTGTACTATTTTCATGCATGACTAAACAAGTTAACTTGATGTTTAATGCAAAACAAGGAAAAGCACCTTAAAAGGCCATGTTTGAGTTTGAAATTTGAATCTTTGATTCAAATTGGTTCAAACTCTTCTGGTTCTAGTTGCATTAGCCCAACACACTCATATTGCCATGTTTCATGCATGCATCATATTGTTGCACATTGTTTGGTGATGGTTGTGTATCGGTGTTCCTTGCGACAGGTTCTGTCTCCGAGGAGTACCGTGATTACCCTAACGAAGAACCGTATCAGTGCATCGAACCATCAGGCAAGCAACCAACCATTTGATCATATCGATACAATCCCATGTTCTCGCTCCTGCTCTCTTTTACTGCATTAAGACAACGTGTTTCAAACTGCTGTGTGCTACGGTAGTTGAACCCATTTCCTCTGCATGACCTGTCATTGCCACAGTAACTAGATGAAACCCACTAGCATGTGTAGGAGTTGATTGAGCCATATTATGTGTTGTTCCTACCTTGCTATGCCTGCTATGCTTAGAGTCGTGTCAGGTCTGGTTCATCTGGGTGATGGCTAGAGTGAAATGATTATGTCGGTAATGAGAGTGGTGTGGTGAACACGATTTGGTAAAGGTATCGATGAGAGGCCATGTAGGAGTACATGGTGGGTTGTTTCATTGAAGCCGACCCTAAGCACTGAGATCTGTATGTGTGATTTAAGATACAGCTACTACCATGCATTGGGCCCTGAAATATACTTCTTAATCACCCTAGCTCTCTGTCCAGGAGTTGCAAGTAGTTTCTGGTGTTTGTAGCCTACTGGAGGCCGTGGACAGCGCTGACCGTAGGGGTGGGCTGTGATGCGGTAGGTACGTGGCACGGTGTACCAAATACCCGTTAGGTATCTCGGGAACCCTGTTCACATCGTTCGGGGCCGTATGGGAAACCTCGGCCGGACTCCCTGCGGATGGAACCTGGATAGGCGATAAACCTGGACTAGAGACTTAAGTGTTTAGGTAGGTCGTGGTCTACACCCACGTCGGCTTTTGCTTGAAGTCTGCCGAGCACATGTTGTGTGCAGACGCTAAGTGGTGGAAACATGTATGAAGAAGTACACCCCTGCAGGGTTATCATGATCTATTCGAATAGCCGCGTCCGCGGTAAAGGACTACTTGGTTGCCTATACAGTTCATAGACAAGTAAATGGAAACTGCTAAAAGCCTCAAGATAAGTGTGAGTGCCGAGGATGGCTCTTCCGTAGGAAGACGGAGGCGGATCCTCGGTAGTGTATTGAAGTGGTGAGTAGTGGACTCGTGTACGCAAAACCATTTCAAGTTGGAGTCTCGTAGGTTAGCCTAGCCAAGAGTCAAAGCTGGCTTGCTGCAACAACTCCACCAACCCTTCTTGATAATATGCATGTATGTAGGACCTGATGTAAGTCTTGTTGAGTACCTTTGTACTCATGTTGCTATAATTTACATTTTTACAGAAGACGCTGCAACCCCTTCTGATGGGTTCTACGTAGACGTTGACATCAACGAGTAGGCTAAAGGCCCAGGTGGTGATCCCGAGCTTGTGAAGGACCACGTAGTATAGCTAGGCTTTCCAAGCCTCTTTTATTTTACTAGTTGTCTGTACTCAGACAAGTTACTTCCGCTGCTGGTTTGTATGACTGTATGACTTGAATGCTGGGTCGTGAGACCCGTACCTTTGTGTATGTTATGTATGGCTCCCTGAGCCTTAAATAAAGTACTTGTGTCGTAGAGTCATGTTGTGATGCTTCGTTGTATTTGCACATATCGAGCATATTGTGTGTATGATTGAAATGCTTGGTATGTGTGGGTTCTGACTATCTAGTTGTTTATCTTTAGTAGCCTCTCTTACCGGGAAATGTCTCCTAGTGTTACCGCTGAGCCATGGTAGCTTGCTACTGCTCTGGAACACTTAGGCTGGCCGGCATGTGTCCTTCTTCGTTCCTGTGTCTGTCCCTTCGGGGAAATGTCACGCATTGAGTACCGGAGTCCTGTTAGCCCGCTACAGCCTGGTTTACCGGAGTCCTGCTAGCCCAGTGCTACAGCCCGGACCCACTTGCTGATGACCGACACGTTCGAAGCTGGGTCATGGATGCCTGTCCCTGTAAGTCTGTGCCACTTTGGATTTACGACTAGTCATGTCAGCCCGGGCTCCTTATCATATGGATGCTAGCGACACTATCATATACGTGAGCCAAAAGGCGCAAACGGTCCCGGGCAAAGGTAAGGTGACACCCGTGGGGATACCGTGCATGAGGCCGCAAAGTGATATGAGGTGTTACCGGCTAGATCAATGTGACATCGAGTCGGGGTCCTGACAGGTATCCTCCTCTGAATGATTTAAGTGACTTGACTTGGCACATGTTCACGCACGTAGTTGAAACAAAATCAACATAGCCTTCACGATATTTATGTTCATGGTGGATTATATCCTACTCATGCTTGCATTCAGTGTTGATTAATTTTAATGCATGTTCATGACTGTTGTCGCTCTCTAGCTGGTCGCTTCCCAGTCTTTTGCTAGCCTTCACCTGTATTAAGCGGGAATACTACTTGTGCATCCAAATCCCTTAAACCCCAAAGTTATTCCATATGAGTCCACTATACTTACCTATATACAGTATCTACCTGCCGTTCCAAGTAAATTTGTATGTGCCAAACTCTAAACCTTCAAATAAATATCCTATTTTGTATGCTCGAATAGCTCATGTATCAACTAGGGTTGTCTATATCTTCCATGTTAGGCGAGTTATTCTCAAGAGGAGTGGACTCCGCTCCTCACTCACGAGATAAATGGTTGGTCACTGGTATGCCCAGTCCCATGCTTTATGCAAACTAAATCAAAATAATTTCAAACAAAACTCCCCCTGGGACTCTTGTTAGTTGGAGGCACTCGTTGTTTCGAGCAAGCCATGGATTGATGCTTGTGGTGGAAGGGGGAGTATAAACTTTACCATTCCGTTTGGGAACCGCCTATAATGTGTGTAGCATGGAAGATATCGCCATCTCTTGGTTGTTATGTTGACAATGAAAGTATACCGCTCAAAATATTATTCACCTCTGTTTCAAAACCGAGCTTTGGCACCTCTACAAATCCCTGCTTCCCTCTGCGAAGGGCCTATCTATTTACTTTTATGTTGAGTCATCATCCTCTTATTAAAAAGCACCAGTTGGAGAGCACCGCTGTCATTTGCATTCATTACTGTTAGTTTACATTGAATATGACTTGACTGGATCTCTTTTACCATGAATTACAATGTCTAGTCAGTCCTTGGTCTTTAAAGGTGCTCTACGTTTATGTTTTGCGGTCTCATAAAGGGCTAGTGAGATACCATCCTGTTATATCATATTATGATTGTTTTGAGAAAGTGTTGTCATCCGAGTTTTATTATTATGGCTCGCTAGTTGATTATGCTATTGATATGAGTAAACTTGAGACCTATGCGTTATTGCAAATGTGGTTAGTTATAACCTTTGCTGAAAACTTGAATGCTGGCTTTACATATTTACAACAACAAGAGCAAACAGAGTTGCCTTCGCCATCTTGAAGGGGATAGTAGGCAGGTAATTTCAATCATTATTAACTATATCTTGGCCTATTTAATTAGTTCGTCATTTCCTGATATCAACTATTCAATAACACCTTTATTCATTTTATTTGCTGGCGGGTAGGCTTGGGCAAAGTTCATCAAGGTGACTCCAGGCAAATGGCGACAAAAGCTGTTTTGGTTTCGACCCAAGGTAAGTAATTAAGTATTACTAGCTAGCTTACCATCTCTTTAATTCTTGTTTCAATACCATTAATTAATTATCATGCTTGATTAATTATTATCTGATTAAATTCCATTCTCGTAAAGGCCCTGAGGCAGGCTCCAGGGACTAATCTGTGTGCATACTACGTTTGCGAGAACATTCGCAAGATGGCGTCCGAAAGGCGCAAATCTGACAGGAATGGGTACGTTTGCCATAACACTATTCACAATATTTACATCATTATCGATATCTAGTCACACAACTAATGCACATGCATATTGATCTCCTTCTTAACAGTTCAAAGAGGTGCGGGAGAAGCTCCTAGCAACGGAGTGCATACTAGCACTTCAAGAGGAAATAGCGGGATTTTTGCTCGACCAGGTCATAGATCCCAAAGGAGAATACTATTACCCGCTACCGCCCCCATGAACCACTTGTCATCGTGCTCCGAAGGCACCAAGGCAACATGTAGGAGAAATTGTATATATATATATACATGTGTATGTGTGAATAATTAATGGTGGTTGTGAGACATTGAATGATATATATATATATATATGATCGGTTCTACGAGAAAATCTATATATATATATATATATATATATATATATATATATATATATATATATATATGCATAACGTGTACAATACGTAGTATCGTAAAATACCAGCAAAAAAATAATTAAATGAAAAACACAAAATTAATGGAAAAATAAAAAATAAAAACCACCCCAAACATTTAGTGCCGATTGCTGTTACCAACCGGTACTAATGTCCTACACGCACCCAGGCCTGGCTCATGCCACGTGGTGGCACTTTAGCACCGGTTCGTGATGAACTGGTACTAAGGGGGGGACCTTTAGTCCCCACTCTTTAGTGCCGGTTCTGGAACCGGCACTAAAGGCCCTTACGAACCGGCGCTAAAGCCCGGTTCTGCAATAGTGCTATCACTTGGTCAATCCGGGGCAAAGCAAACGGATCCTTGGGGCAGGCCTTATTTAGACTAGTGTAATCAATGCACATGCACCACTTGTTGTTCTTCTCTAGTACAAGGACTGGGTTGGCAAGTCATTCTGGAAAACATACTTCCATAATGAAGCCGGCTGCTAGAAGCCGGGCCATCTCTTCACCAACAATTCTTCTCTTCTCTTCCGACAATCAGCGGAGGGGTTGTTTGGCTGGTTTTGCATCTGCTCTAACATGTAGCTTGTGCTCGGCGAAATCCGTCGGAACGCCCGGCATGTCTTTGGGAGACCATGCGAAGATGTCCCGATTCTCATGGAGGAAATTGACGAGCTCGCTTTCCTATTTGCTATCGAGGTTGGTACCTACGACAGCGTGCCTCTCCGGGTGCTCAGGATCCAGGGGATCTTCTTTCTTTCTTTGGCCGGCTAGAAGGAGCCCTGGGTCTCTGACTCTTTGGGTTCTGGTGACAGGTGCGGCTGCTTGCCGGCCATGGCTACCACCCGGTCTAGGAGCTTCTTCTCAGCAGCAATCACAAGGGACTCGGCCAGCCGACTGCTAGCTGCAGCATAGGTGGACGACTTCTCATAGTCTCCAGCAATTGTGATAATACCCTTGGTTCCCGGCATCTTCATCTTGAGGTAGGCATAGTGTGGCACTGCCATGAACTTAGCTAGAGCCGGCCGGCCTAGGAGTACATGATAAGGGCTCTCGAGGTCCACCACCTCAAACCAAATCGCCTCACGACGGAAGTGATCTTTGTCTCCGAAGAGGACGTCTATCTTGACCTTGCCGATTGGCGAGCAGGAAAGGCCAGGCACAATACCATGGAAGATAGTCCGACTTGGCTGGAGCTGCCTCTCTTTGATGCATAACTTCTCCATGGTATCGCGGTAAAGGATGTTGATGCTACTGCCACCATCTATCAGAATCCGGGAGAAGCTAGTAGCTCGTCTCTCCATCGCAAGGGTGCCATCCAACACCAGAGCATAGAAACCCGGAGAGGGCATCACCTCCGGGTGGTCAGCACGGTTCCAGCTGATGGGCTTCTCGGACCCGTGCATGAATTCTAGGGCATTTGAAGCAACGGCGTTCACCTCTCAGTGCTGCTGACACCGGCTGTGTCGGTCACTGCTAACTCTTGAGCATGCGTTGATTTTCCCTTGAAGAGGAAAGGGTGATGCAGCAAAGTAGCATAAGTATTTCCCTCAGTTTTTGAGAAGCAAGGTATAAATCCAGTAGGAGATAACCCACAAGTCACCTAGTACCCGCACAAACAATCAAGAACCTTGCAACCAACGCGACAAAGGGGTTGTCAATCCCTTCACTGTCACTTACGAAAGTGAGATCTGATAAAGATAGTAAGATAAATATTTTTGGTATTTTTGTTGTATAGATTGGAAATTAAAGATAGCAAAATAGTAAACGAGATGCGATAATAAAAAGAGAAGCAATATAATAAGAGACCCGGGGGCCATAGATTTCACTAGTGGCTTCTCTCATGATAGCAAGTATTACGGTGGGTAAACAAATTACTGCCGAGCAATTGATAGAAGAGCGCATAGTTATGAGAATATCTAGGCAATGATTATGAAATATAGGCATCATGTCCGTGTTAAGTAGACCGAAACAATTCTGCATCTACTACTATTACTTCACACATTGACCGCTGTCCAGCATGCATCTAGAGTATTAAGTTCATAAGAACAGAGTAATGCTTTAGGCAAGATGACATGATGTAGAGGGATAAACTCAAGCAATATGATATAAACCCCATCTTTTTATCCTCGATGGCAACAATACAATACGTGTCTTGCTGCCCCTACTATCACTGGGAAAGGACACCGCAAGATTGAACCCAAAGCTAAGTACTTCTCCCATTGCAAGAAAGATCAATCTAGTAGGCCAAACTAAACCGATAATTCGAAGAGACTTGCAAAGATATCAAATCATGCATATAAGAATTCAGAGAAGAACCAAATATCGTTCATAGATAAACTTGATCATAAATCCACAATTCATCGGATCTCCGCAAACACACTGCAAAAAGTATTACATCGAATAGATCTCCAAGAACATCGAGGAGAACTTTGTATTGAGAACCAAAGAGAGACAAGAAGCCAGCTAGCTAATAACTATGGACCCAAAGGTTTGTGGTAAACTACTCACACATCATCGGAGAGGCTATGGTGTTGATGTAGAAGCCCTCCGTGATCGAATCCCCCTCCGTCAGAACGCGGGAAAAGGCCCCAGATGGAATCTCACGGGTACAGAAGGTTGCGGCGGTGGAAAAGTGGTTTCGTGGCCCCCCTGATGTTTTTAGGGTATAAGAGTATATGTAGGCGAAGGAAGTACGTCGGTGGAGCTCTGTGGGGCCCACGAGGGTGGGGGCGCGCCTACCCCCCTGGGTGCACCCTCCTGCCTCGTGGAAGCTTCGCAGAGTTCCAGATTTCCACTCAAAGTCTCCTAGTTTGCGTTTGTTTCAAGAAAGACCCTCGCGAAGGTTTCGTTCCGTTTGGATTTCGTTTGATATTCCTTTTCTGTGAAACACTAAAATAGGCAAAAACAGAATGGGCCTCCGGTTAATAGGTTAGTCCCAAAAATAATATAAAAGTGCATATTAAAGCCCATTAAACATCCAAAATAGATAATATAATAGCATGGAACAATAAAAAATTATAGATACGTTGGAGACATATCAAGCATCCCCAAGCTTAATTCCTGCTCGTCCTCGAGTAGGTAAATGATAAAAATAGAATTTTTGATGTGGAATGCTACCTAACATAATTTTCAATGTAATTTCCTTTATTGTGGCATGAAGGTTCAGGTCCGAAAGACTCAAGACAAAAGTTTAATATTGATATAAAAACAATAATACTTCAAGCATACTAACCAAGCAATTATGTCTTCTCAAAATAACATAGCCAAAGAAAGCTCATCCCTACAAAATCATATAGTTTGTCCATGCTTCATCTCCGTCACACAAAATGCTCCCATCATGCACAAACCTGATGACAAGCCAAGCAATTGTTTCATACTTAGCCTTTTCAAACATTTTCAACTTTTACGCAATATATGAGCATGAGCCATGGACATAGCACTATGGGTGGAATATAATGGTGGTTGTGGAGAAGACAAAAAGGAGGAAGATAGTCTCACATCAATTAGGCGTATCAATAGGCTATGGAGATGCCCATCAATAGATATCAATGTGAGTGAGTAGGGATTGCCATGCAACAGATGCACTAGAGCTATAAGTGTATGAAAGCTCAACAAAAGAAACTAAGTGGGTGTGCATCCAACTTTCTTGCTCACGAAGACTTAGGGCAATTTGAGGAAGCCCATCATTGAAATATACAAGCCAAGTTCTATAATGAAAAATTCCCACTAGTATATGAAAGTGACAACATAAGAGACTCTCTATCATGAAGATCATGGTGCTACTTTGAAGCACAAGTGTGGAAAAATGATAGTAACATTTCCCCTTCTTTCTTTTTCTCTCATTTTTTTGTTTGGGCCTTCTTTTTTTATGGCTTCTTTTTTTCGACCGGAGTCTCATCCCGACTTGTGGGGGAATCATAGTCTCCATCATCCTTTCCTCACATGGGACAATGCTCTAATAATGAAGATCATCACACTTTTATTTACTTACAACTCAAGAATTACAACTCAATACTTAGAACAAAATATGACTATGTGAATGCCTCCGGTGGTGTACCGGGATGTGCAATGAATTAAGAGTGACATGTGTAAAAAAATTATGAATGGTGTCCATGCCACAAATACGATGTCAACTACATGATCATGCAAAGCAATATGACTATGATGAAGTGTGTCATAATAAACGGAACGGTGGAAAGTTGCATCGCTATATATCTCGCAATGGCTATGGAAATGCCATAATAGGTAGGTATGGTGGCTGTTTTGAGCAAGGTAAATGATGGGTTTATGGTACCGGCGAAAGTTGCACGGTACAAGAGGGGCTAGCAATGGTGGAAGGGTGAGAGTGTGTATAATCCATGAACTCTACATTAGTCATAAAGAACTCACATACTTATTGTGAAAATCTACAAGTCATCAAAACCAAGCGCTACGCGCATGCTCCTAGAGGGATAGATTGGTAGGAAAAGACCATCGCTCGTCCTCGACCGCCACTCATAAGGAAGGCACTCAAAGAACACCTCATGCTTCAAATTTGTCACACAACGGTTACCATACGTGCATGCTACGGGACTTGCAAACCTCAACACAAGTATTTCTCAATTTCACAATTACTCAACTAGAATGACTCTAATATCACCATCTTTATATCTCAAAACAATTATCAAGTAGCAAACTTCTCATAGTGTTTAATACACTCTATATGAAAGTTTTTATTATACCATCTTGGATGCCCATCATATTAGGACTAATTTTATAACCAAAGAAAATTACCATGCTGTTCTAAAAGACTCTCAAAATAATATAAGTGAAGCATGAGAGATCAATAATTTCTATAAAATAAAACCACCACCGTGTTCTAAAAAGATATAAGTGAAGCACTAGAGCAAAATTATCTAGCTCAAAAGATATAAGTGAAGCACATAGAGTATTCTAATAAATTCCGATTCATGTGTGTCTCTCTCAAAAGGTGTGTACAGAAAGGATGATTGTGGTAAACTAGAAAGCAAAGACTCAAATCATACAAGACACTCCAAGCAAGACACATATCATGTGGTGAATAAAAATATAGCCTCAAGTAAAGTTACCGATAGACGAAGACGAAAGAGGGGATGCCTTCCGGGGCATCCCCAAGCTTAGGCTTTTGGTTGTCCTTGAATTTTACCTTGCGGTGCCTTGGGAATCCCCAAGCTTAGGCTCTTTCCACTCCTTGTTCCAAAATCCATCAAATCTTTACCCAAAAACTTGAAAACATCACAACACAAAACTCGACAGAAAATCTCATGAGCTCCGTTAGTATAAGAAAACAAACTACCACTTTAATGTACTGTAATTAACCCATTCTTTATTTATATTGGTGTTAAACCTACTGTATTCCAACTTCTCTATGGTTCATGCCCCCCGATACTAGCCATAGTTTCATCAAAATAAGCAAACAATACATGAAAAACAGAATCTGTCAAAACAGAACAGTCTGTAGCAATCTGGAGGTTTCGAATGCTTATGTAACTCCAAAAAATCTGAAAACTTAGTACGACCTAAAAAATTTGTATATTGATCTACTGCAGTTGGAATTGGTATTTTATCGCTCTCTGGTAAAAAATGAAAATTATTTTCGTGAGTGCATACTTTCTGTTTTTTCAGCAAGATCAAACAACAATCAGCCAACAAGATCCTAAAGGCTTTACTTGGCACAAACACTAATTAAAACATAAATAACATAATCATAACAGAGGCTAGATAAATTATTTATTACTAAACAGGAACAAAAAGTAAAGAACAAAATATAAAATTGGGTTGCCTCCCAATAAGCGCTATCGTTTAACGCCCCTAGCTAGGCATAAAGGCAAGAATAGATCTAGGTATTGTCATCTTTGGTATTTAATTCTTCAATTGAAAGCGCATAACCCTTAGGAGGTTCTTTGTTTTTGCTAATGATCAAACTCTTCAGCAAGGAATTAAGAAATTCATTTATAGCAAAAGGTTCCTTAATGATACTGTAAAAGTTGGGCTGAACACTTATTGATTTGAGATCTTCATTTTTACTAGAAGATTCACCCTTATTTTTAGGAACATAGATAAACTTGGCAACTTTGGTAGAAGAAGGGTTTGAGGTATTTTTAGCGCCGGAAAAAGTGGTCCCCAAGTTGGTAATAATATCTTCGAGTTTATCAATTCTAGTGGAATCTTGATCTATCTTCTCATTAACTAGGGGTTATTTTTCCTTAAGATTTTTCAGAGTAACTCCTACCTTAGATCCATATTTGGTAATTTGGTTGTGGATATTTTTATCAAAATTTTCAATTAACTCTATAGTGGGAATTTTATTTTCAATAATATCAAGCCTTTATATCACATGTTCCAAGGTCAAAATAGTTCCATTGACCAAAAGAGGTAGTGGGTCTAACAAAACTATCATAGCATTATAAGAATCAAAAGTATAGCTACCCAAGAAATTCCCTCCGGTAATGGTATCAAGAATATATTTATTCCAAGGGGTGATGCCAACGTAAAAATTGCGAAGAAGAATGGAAGTAGATTGCTTTCTACTGGATCTATTCTGAGCATTGCAAATTCTATACCAAGCATCTTTTAGATTTTCTCCCTCCATTTGTTTAATATTAAGAGCTTCATTATCGAGAGTATTAACAATGATAGAAGGACTAGCCATAACAGTGAAACAAACGATCTAACACACAGACACACAAGAGGGAAGCGAAAAGAGGTGAACAGAAAAAGTGGCGAATAAAACGGCAAAGGTGAAGTGGGGGAGAGGAAAACGAGAGGCAAATGGCAAATAATGTAATGCGAGGGAGAAGAGTTTACGATGGGTACTTGGTATGTCTTGACTTTAGCATAGATCTCCCCGGCAACTGTGCCAGAAATCCTTCTTGCTACCTCCTGAGCATGCGTTGGTTTTCCTTGAAGAGGAAACGGTGATGCAGCAAAGTAGCGTAAGTATTTACCTCAGTTTTTGAGAACCAAGGTATCAATCCAGTAGGAGATAACACATAAGTCACCTAGTACCTGCACAAACAATCAAGAACGTCGCAACCAACGCGATAAAGGGGTTGTCAATCCCTTCACAGTCACTTACAAAAGTGAGATCTAATAAAGATAGTAATATAAATATTTTTTGTATTTTTGTTTTATAGATTGGAAATTAAAGATAGCAAAATAGTAAACGAGATGTGATAATAAAAAGAGATGCAATATAAGAAGGAAGAGACCCGGGGCCATAGATTTCACTAGTGGCTTCTCTCATGATAGCAAGTATTACGGTGGGTGAACAAATTTCTGTTGAGCAATTGATAGAAGAGCACATGGTTATGAGAATATCTAGGCAATGATTATGAAATATAGGCATCACGTCCGTGTTAAGTAGACCGAAACGATTCTGCATCTAATACTATTACTCCACACATTGACCGCTATCCAGCATGCATCTAGAGTATTAAGTTCATAAGAACAGAGTAATGATTTAGGCAAGATGACATGATGTAGAGGGATAAACTCAAGCAATATGATATAAACCCCATCTTTTTATCCTCGATGGAAACAATACAATACGTGCCTTGCTGCCCCTACTGTCACTGGGAAAGGACACCGCAAGATTGAACCCAAACCTAAGCACTTCTCCCATTGCAAGAAAGATCAATCTAGTAGTCCAAACTAAACCGATAATTCGAAGAGACTTGCAAAGATATCAAATCATGCATATAAGAATCCAGAGAGGAACCAAATATTGTTCATAGATAAACTTGATCATAAATCCACAATTCATTGGATCACCACAAAAAGTATTACATCAAATAGATCTCCAAGAACATCGAGGTGAACTTTGTATTCAGAACCAAAGAGAAAGAAGAAGCCATCTAGCTAATAACTATGGACCCGAAGGTCTATGGTAAACTACTCACACATCATCGGAGAGGCTATGGTGTTGATGTAAAAGCCCTCTGTGATCGAATCCCCCTCCAGCAGATCGCCGGAAAAGGCCACATATGGGATCTCACAGGTATAGAAGGTTGGGGCGGTGGAAAAGTGGTTTCGTGGATCCGCCTAATGTTTTTAGGGTATAAGAGTATATATAGGCGAAAGAAGCACATCAGTGGAGCTCCGTGGGGCCCATGAGGGTGGGGGCGCGCTTACCCCCCTGGGCACGCCCTCCTTCCCCCTGGAAGCTTCACGGAGTTCCAGACTTCCACTCCAAGTCTCCTGGTTTGCATTTGTTCCAAGAAAGATCCTCGGGAATGTTTCGTTCCGTTTGGATTCTGTTTGATATTCCTTTTCAGTGAAACACTAAAATAGGCAAAAAAACAGAAACTGACACTAGCCTCCGGTTAATAGGTTAGTCCCAAAAATAATATAAAAGTGCATATTAAAGCCCATTAAACATCCAATACAGATAATATAATAGCATGGAACAATCAAAAAAATATAGATACGTTGGACACGTATCAGTCGCCAGCCACACTTGTGAAGACAACATAGGCTCTGTGGTCTTCGGGGTACTCGTCCTGGATAGCGCCGACTGCTGGGCGGGCCGCCGGCTGCTGGGGAGGAGGCGGCGAGCCAGCAGGCGGAGGGGGCAGCAGTACTTTGCCCTTGGAAATTCGGGTGAGCCAGTGGCACTTCCGGGTGGTGTGATTGGACGGCTTCGCACCGCTGTGGAATTTGCCGGGAGCATCGAGGGTTTGCTCGTAGGAGAAGGAAGGCAGCCAAGCAGGCTTGACTCCCTTATGATGCTTGGGGCCGGGTTGTCCTTCAGGCTGCTGGTCTTCGACTATTGCCACATGCCGGCTAGTGAAAATTGGCCGCGGGGCCTTGCGCTTGTTGTCGTTAGGCTGCTACCGCCGACTGTTGTCAGCAGCCGGCTTCCTAGGAGCCGGAGGGAGCACTTTTCCGGAAGCGTCGACTCAGAGCTCGGACTTCATGGAGGAGTCGTCAGTGGCGTACTTGTCTGCTGTGATCAACAATTCGTCGAGTGTAGCAGTCTCGTCGCAGAGGAGTCGGTGCTTGAGGAGGGTGCCTTCTCGGCACCCGGCGGTGAAGTACTCGATTGCTTGGACCTCATGCACCCCTTCGCAAGAGTTGCGCAGTTCAGCCCACCGCGTCAGGTAGTCGCGGGTGGACTCATCAGGGCCTTGAACGCATAGCGAGAGCTGGCGGGGCTTGGGCGGCCGCTTGTAGGTGCTGGTGAAGTTGCAGATGAACACTTCGGTGAAATCCACCCAGCTGTTGACGCTGTAGGGCTTACTATGAGCGGAACGTACTTCACGGCAATGCGCTTGTTGCCGTTCGCTATGTTGACGGCTGTGGAGTAGTCAACCAGCCAATCCTCCAGCTTCACGGAGCCGTTGTACTTGGGCGTGTCTCTCGAGAGCGAGAACCCTTTGGGGAAGGGCTCGTCGCGAATGCAGGGGCTGAAACAAGGCGGGCCCATCATGTCTTCTTCTTCTAGCGCCAGGGACCAAGCGAGACGGTCGATCCGGTGGCGGGCGTCATTCTCTCCGACTCCTCAGCGGCCCAGCCGGTCGCCGAGAGTTGGGTGTTCAACAGGCGGCGGGGATGCGCGCCTCTCCCATCGAGGAGGCGGGGGAGGCGGATAGTCATCCCATCGTTCCACTGCTCGTGGCTGGCCATCTTGGTCGCGCTCGATGGTGACGCGTGTCCGGCTGCGGCTGGCAGCCGGCTCTTTGTCTCGTCTGTCGCGGACGTCGCCTGTCGGCGTCCGGGAGGTCGCGCCATGCTCTTGGCGAGGAGGCGGGTTCTCAACCCGTTGGCCGGGCTCTTCTGCACGGCAGCCGGCTTCTTGTTGCGTGGCAGCTGCATCGATAAGCTGCTGAATGCGCTTCGTCATGTAGCGACGCTCATTGCCCTGTAGGTGGTCCAGCTCATCCGCTGCCGCCTGGGCAGCACGTATGTTCTCCATGGGTGTGGTGTAGACAGGGCGGTCTACCCCAAACATGCTGGTGACGGCACCGCCTCGCTGTCGGACCGAGCCCACGTGGCTGGGCCTGCCAGCGATCGGCATGCTACCAACGACACGGTTGATCTCGCGCTCGAAGGCCTCGGAGAGGCGTCTCATGGTGGCCAACTTCTTGGCGTTCTCAATGAGTGAGACGCGGCAGGCCTCCAGTGTCTCGGTGTTGGCGTCTGCCGCAATGGGCGTAGACAGGTCCCGCATTGCCGCCTACAACGGGTCCTGGGCGGCTTCGCCAGAGGCTCCATCGTGGCTGACGACGAGCACCTCCATGATGGTGCTGCCGCTACTGTCTACGCGAGGAAGCGGGTCATCGATGACCACCATGTTGTCGGGGAAGGAGTCGGGAGACGCCACGTCGAAGTTGACGAGCATCGGGTGGGTAGAGCCGACAGACTCTTTGTCGAAGGCAGGCTCGTTGGCAATGTCGATCTTCTCAAGGAGCTTGACGAGGCAATTTTCAGAGCGGGCTGCTACATCATCAGGTGTTGGCTCATCGGAGAGACGGATCTCACCGATGAGGTCAACAAGGGTGCTGGCAGCGCAAACAGCTTCTGCGCCGCGCAGCGTATCAACACAGATGCCATCCAGCGTGCCGGGCTGGCTACGCTCGCCAGGAAGGAAAAGGGTTCCTGTCCAGAATAGATCTCCGGACGACGGTGCCCCTAGCCCCACGGTAGGCGCCAAATGTCAGGGGTGTCATGTGACATATGCCAAAGAATGGCTTATCATGATGGAGGATAGTAAGACATCGTCGGTGCCAGGAAGCGGGATGAGGCGTAGACACGTACGCCGCGAAGTTTACCCAGGTCTGGGGCTCTCCTAGGAGATAACACCCCTAGTCCTGCTCTGCGGGGTCTCCACATGATCACTAGATCGTCAAAGGTGGCTACAAGCTTGCTCCTTGAGCTGTTTCTCTAGAGGACGAAGAAGAGCAAGGCTAGCCCTTAGCTTCCCTCTTTCTATGCATGTGTGTAATCTCGATGTGGCTCTCTCTTTTGTATGGGTGCCCTGGGGGGTTTATATCGGCCTACCCCCCAGGGGTACAATGGTAATCTGGCCCGGTGTAGGACCCGGCTGTCAGTGTCTGTGGTTGCCGGCTTCTCTGCCGGCCGCTGGGGCCCGCCGCCTGGTGGATCCCGCTGCATGTCTCGTACTTGGCCGACAGGCCGCGCCCGCCGTCGGCGGGTCCTGCCGGCTGCTTAGTACTGTGGTAGTGCCACCGATAATGCATGCTTTGTCAGGGAGAGCATGGCTACAGTGCCGCCACCTGGTGGGTGTTCACTGTAGCCATGCCCCGTCTCTTCTGATTAATGGCGCACAGACTTTGAGGGAGGGGAGGGCCGCCTGGTGGGGAGTCGGCCTCCCCGGTGCCATCTGGTCAGGAGTTGGTCTCTCACGGACAGGGTAGGGCCCGCCGCCTGCGGCCCGTACCGACAATCTGTAGTGGGAGCATGGCCTCCTCCGCCATGGGTGATGTTATGGGCTGTATGGCAACAGTGCCGCGCCGGGCGAGGGATGTCCGTCCAGTACGCTGCACTATGGCCATGCTCTGCCCTAGATTCGGGGGTGGCAGGCTGCACTGCAGCCATGCCCCGTCTCGTCGTCATAATATGGTGCAAACTTGAAGGGAGCAGTGGGGGGCTGCCTGCTAGGAGTCGGCCCACCTCACGGCTGTCTTCTGGGAACCGCCGCCCTCCAGCAGCCGACCGTTCGGACTAGCCGGCCTTGAGAAGGCGGCTTCTTGTCTTCGAGGCTTGAGGGGCGCAACCGGCCTCGATGTCTTGAATCGCCATGCGGAGCAGATGAAGCTACCCCTAGTCATTTACTCCGACACATGTATCAAGAAATACTTACTCCCTTTAAATGATTTATTTAGTTGTATTCCCTCGACAAATAAATAGACAAATCACACATTTTGTTTTTTTTCATGCAACTTCGCACAAAAACTAAATGTTTAAATTCAACAAATGTAACTGCAACCACCTTTTCCCTAGGAAACAACATAGGTTGGCATCACTTCCAGCTCTATAAAAGCCACTTTGACCACCACAACCTCCTTGATCATCCAACTAGTGCAACGATGATATAAGCAAAGTGGTCAATCACCTAGAGCAAAGCAACATGATCCAATGTCAATGGGGGCGGCGTCGACCATAGAGGTAAATTGATATCTCCCTGGCTTCCAATTGAACCCCACTGAGGAGAAGCTCCTTGGCATCTACATCTCCCGCGTCGGCCTCAACAATGATTTTGTTATGGTTTCATATAACTTACCATAAGACATATACAAAATGAAAGTATGCAATTTCAACGAATATAATTGTAACTTTAGCCCTAGGTCCCATATGGGATCACTAGTGATAACGGTCATTCCTAGGCACTGCTTGATAACATGTGTTGTGCGGGTATGGTTCAAGTTGTGTGGCTATCTCCATGCGAGGACTGTGCGGCTATGGAATTGTGGATTGGTAGCTGGTGGTATCACATGGGCGACGTTGGTTAGGTGGTGGTCTTTGATTGCAGTGTCTCGTGTTCTGGGGGTGAAAATTGTAGGTCCAACCTTCATTGCTTGAACCGCAAATGGCATCATCACACGACATTTCCTCGTTAAAGGCATTGCACGAAGTTGTTCAGACTACTCTTCGTGGTGAAAACCCATGATCTAGCATTCGTGGGTGGTCCAGCAACAACATGACTTGTGTGTCATTCCCTTCAATCAGGCGTTGTTATTAGAGCACATATCATATTTCTTGGGGTTGGCATCATTGATGTTTGCTGTTGACGTTTGCTACAGTTGTTCTGTCAACCGTTTACATTATGACGCCATTGAGAATGGTGTGATGGCATAAAACGCTAATATATTTGGTGCCGCACTTATACGAATGCACTCAAACCCCTCTTAGAAGTGCCAATCTGATTGCGGCAACTCTTCAAGCGAGATACGTGAATAAATTTCCAAGGTCTATTGAAGTACTTCAGTTCTAATTAAGGCCATTTAATACAAATTAAAAATCTTTTTACTACGTACTTATATCATCATTGGATAAAAAATGATCTATGATATATTCTTAAAGACCCCTTGATATCACTGTCCGAAGATATAGCTTGACTCTTTGAGCGACTTGCACCGTGTGCCAACTACTTTCCCTTTCCTACAAAGTAGATTTTCTAAGCTATTCCTCAAGTCAAGCTTTCTGAAATTTGCCTTCTTTTGGAAGAAATGCATGCCAACCGTTACTACCACCATTTTTTAATCTGCCTATAAGCTTTATCTTAGGTCAAACTTTGCAATCTTTGACTAAACTTAATTTTAAAAATATATAAACAATTCTAAAGATATACAATATGAAAATTAATTTCATGATGCATCTAATGATATTTATTTGGTATTGTGATCTTGATATTTTCTCATATAAAATTTGTCAAACTTTACGAAGTTTGACTTAAGACAAATCTTACATGTGGAGTAAACAAAATAGAGGGGATACAATTCTAAATTAATATCAACAGATCCATCAATAAGTAAATTTATAGGGGGGGTGTTGGGAATAACATACTTTTTTTCTTACGCACCAATGCTTATCTTTATATTTAAATAGGTGTCTCCATCAACTTATTTCGTAGCACATGCAGCTATGCCATCTCATCCCGATTGCCACATCACCGCATTTAGATTTTGCAATTGATTGCATTCACGCTTGTAAGCATCCCCCATATCCATCTTCCTACTCCCGCAGTATTGTGTGCTTTTTTTTTCTAACTCTCCTTCAACTGATAACTGAGGACACATGGATGTGATAAAAAAGATATATGATATATCCTTAATCCATATATTCATATAATCAAATCCCACTCAAATATGTTGAAGCGAATTCCTACGGCAACACACGAGTATCATCTCGTTTCTTAGAAGAGTATCTAATTAAGCATCTCTCCGTTAAAAAAACTAAGCATTATTGGTACTTGGATAAAAATGGTTTATATCTCTAAGCACATTTGTAAGCATATTGATTTTATATGATCTTACTATAGCCCTTGTTTTAAAAAATGCAAAAATAGAAGGAAAAAACTATCCTTCCTTCCCAAAAAGTTGGGAGTCACTGTAGTATTCCAGTTCCATTCCACCACCTTCAAATCGAGTAGGGATGATTTTCCCCCCTAGTGACACATCCGACTAGGATGACAATTTTACATGGGTATCTAACCCACATGGGTAGGGTATCGACACATTTTGCGGTCTGGCTCTGCATACATTTCAAAGAAAAATTGAATAGGCCAGATGATTTTCATTAAACCAGACCAAATTAATTACATTTTCAACATATTTCAAGTTTTCAACTAAACAGAAACATACAAGTCCTTTATAACCCATTCTAAATGAACGCGGCCATGGCGGCATCCGTGTCCCCGGTCCTGTCTGCGCCATGTCTGGCAAGTTCATCAGCCATGAGCCCCAAGAAGTGAAACTGCAGGAGGGGAATAATAGGAGTGACCCCGTGGCGGTGCCCCATGTTCTACTCTTCCTCGCTGGAGTCCGTCTTGTCAATGGCACCGAACGTGGACGAGTCAGCATGATGGTCATGGTGGGTGGGGCGTGAACTATGGTGACGGCGCGGCCGACACAGTGCCGGCGTCGTCCACGGTCCCTTGCATCTCCTCTTCGTCCCCCTCAGCGCCGATCTCCGTAAATATGGTGTCTCTCTCCGCCCGTGGGATGCTCAAGCATGTGGAGGATCTTGCGTCCGCTGTGCATGGACTGGTACAGTGCCCGCTGCTCGTCCAGGAAGCCGTCATGAATGCAACGTTGCGCTCTAAACCATCATGAATGTGTGGCAAACGCTTCGTGCAAGAGATGATGTGGGGTATTTTTTTTTTGGCGGGTCCAGGATGGCGGACGCTTACCAAGGAGCAGTCCAGACGCCCGCAAGGTTTCCTAGTTTGCGTCCGGTTTGTGAAAAAACAGACGTTCGGATCAGTCCATGAACTAATAAAGTATCGCATTGGACGATAAACTGTGTTCGAACTTTTTAATCCGAACAGTTGCAGACGATTTGAGGGTGGCACGTCTCTTCGAGCGACGCGGTTCCGCTCGGAATAGATTCCTTTCCTCTCCATCTCCATCGTACGTGTAGTCGCATTACGGCAGTACTCCGATCCATCAAACGCGGGAACCGTCATTGATATTTCGATTCCCCGTCGCTGCTGCTGCTGCTGCTGCAGATGCTCCAAGTTTGGAGGGTTGTGTCAACTTGCACGGAACTCAGCTACGCGGCCGAAGAGAGAACATTATAGATTTATAGTCTACAGTCCACACTCCTCACTACTAGTGGTGTCCACACAGCCATCGATCTTCTCACAGTACGTACGCAGTACTAAAAACCCCACTTGACAGTTCCCATCTGGTCCATCAAGCTAGCTAGCAGTACTACTATTGCCTACTGGGGCATTAAGGCCAACTCCAGCGCATGACCTCAAACGAACGTCTATTTTGTCAGGATTCTGTCCGTTTGATTAGGGCAATGGAGTCGTTCGGGTCAGTTCTGGGATGCGGTGGCCGTGCGCCCAGCGCGCGGACGCATTTTTTGGTCCCATCCTTTTCAATGTTCATCTTCACTGTCCATACCTTTGTAGGAAAAGTGTCAAACACCTTGCGGTCGTGGTGGCAAAGAGGCCGTGATGGTCACCTCGATGCAGCAGGGGTGCTTGGCGGCCGACTACTGACCACTCTAGAGCACTCGACGGAAGCTGCCGTGGCCCATAAACGTCGCCGGTGGTCGTATCCCCTCTGGCACCGGCTACGACGGTGACGGCCAAATCTACTCCAAGCGACGGTCAAAGCTCCTACAAAAGCGCGGGCGTGGTGGCGGCCATGTCGAGACGT
>NC_041388.1:671920272-671922648 GCF_002162155.2 Triticum dicoccoides | reverse complement strand
CATTTGTTTGTTTAAAGCCATGCATTGGATCACGCTATTCGTCTATTTCTACCCTAGACGGAGGCACTGGACAGAATGGGGTCATGCGCTGGAGTTGGCCTATTTTTTTTTTTTTTTGCGGGTGGGAGTTGGCCTAACTTGACGCAGCTTCACAGCAAACCGCGACCCAAACCGCCACCCAGTTAGTTTAGGCCTTGTTCGGTTGCGGGTGAATTCGAGTGGATTGAAGGGGTTTGAGGGGGATTTAAACCTCTTCTAAGTCAAAATATGAACCAATCCCTGCCAATCCCCTCCAATCCTCTTGGGGAGAGGATTAACCGAACAAAGCCTTAAGCAACTTTTGGAGAGTCCACAGTCTAGTTGGTCCTCCGATCTGGACGACGATCCAGTGGAGGACTCGAGACTTGAAAATTGGTCGTCGCTGGGTTGACTGAAAGTCCATGCATGCATGGCCGCTGTCAGTCACTTACCCGGTTCGGAGGGCGGGGAAAATCACACACATGTCCACCACATTTGCAGTTGCAGGAGCAGTGATGACCTGATGGCGCTGTGTGAAATCAACGATATTTCTTTCACGCGGCGTCGTCCACCCCGAGGTCTCCGGTCCGGCGACCGCAGCACCATCGCCGTCGAGATTTCTTTCCACAACGTTCGTAAGGTAAAAAAGTACAGTTTTGCTAAAAGATAACCAAAGGCGCGAAGCAACTGCAGCTGATTTGATCTTCACATTTGCCAGTCAAGCTGAAACGCATGTACTTATATGAGACCACATAGTGTAGCGCTACTAGTCTAAACTGAAGAATAAATGAAGAACTTGGAAAATTCAGGTTCTGTTTTGTTCATTTGCTAGCTGAAGAGGCATCGCAGGGCGTTTGAATCGGTCGTGGAGAAAATGACGAGAAATTGGAAGAGGCCTCCACTACTTCGACATAACACGACCGCCTGTCTCCTAGCTAAAGTAGCTACCATTGACACTCCTTAGGCCTCCTTTGGTTCATAGGGTAGAAAAATCGTAGGAATAGGAAAGTCATAGGAAATGAGATGACATGTATCTCAAATTCTATGAGTAGGAATAAAAAAGGAGATGCTCTTTGATTCACATCATATGATTTTTTTCATTAAGTTTAGGCTAATATTTATTTTCCTATGAAATGTGAAGGATACGAAGAATTCCTTCATAGAAATAGGATTCCATTCCTACAAATCAAAGGGCTCTAAAGAAATTTTTTCTATAAAAATCTTATCCTATAAGATTCCTACAAGATTCTTCTAAACCAAACCGCAGTTTCTTGGCCAAACAGCAGAAAATGCAGCCCGCACAGTGGCTCCTTGTGAGGCGGTCAACATGGCTGTGGCATTCTGTGGTATCCCGGCGGTCTGCTCTCTGTGTTCCGGTCCACAGTATGCCAAAGAAATAGGTAACAGACACGCATCGCTGCCGAACGGATGCATGAGGTCGACGCACGCACAAGAACGAGTCATGGTGGCATGGATAGATTTTGGAGCATTTGCCTAACTACTAGGCACTACACGTTTCTTCTCGCTCCGTTGATTATTAAGCTAGCCAACGCAAGTGATCCGTCTTGCATTTTTTGATAAAGAATGTTTTATTACTTAAAAGATTTAAGCATTACACGCAGCCTCTGCATAACTGAAATACACACATCCACCACGTTCAAACTATGAAAACAAGTTAAAAAGGTGAAATACACGAAAACATGAGTCTATATGATGACTTGCTTGTAGGAGAGTCAATCTTAAGATCGTGCTGCCATTCATGTTGGATAAAAGTATTCCTCACTGTGCACTTCAAACGTGTACGCATCTCCATAAACAAGTCTTAATTCTTCACACGTTATAAAGATGATCATAAACAAAGCGTGTCGATACACCTGTAGATTGCATCTTGCATCGCATGCATGAGATGACAACGACGACCATGAATCTCTAGTCTCTGGGCCAAGCGTTCACATTTTCGGACGGGCAAGCTCCAACCGAGCACGTACTAGTTTGGCTTGGGTTCCTCACACTAGTGGTTAAGATGACCAAAGTCGGTCAAGATGACTAAGAGCATCTTCAACAGCCGCGCTAAACTAGCGCCGCGTCGTAAATTATGACGTTTTAACGCGCGCAACGCGGCGGGTCGCTCCAGCGGGCGCGCAAAAACGGCGCACGCGCTATAACGGGTTGGGCGCGCGGTTGAAAACACTTACCCGCGCGGCGTATTTCGGGCGCCAGCTACAGCGCACGGCACACTCGAGCGCTCGCACCGCACTCTCTCCTCTCCTCGTCCTACGTACGCCCCGCGCGCGCCGGCGCCGGCGCCCTGCCACCCACCCATGGACGCGCACACCGGCGCCCCGCTCACCCCGCTGT
>NC_041388.1:671915697-671920163 GCF_002162155.2 Triticum dicoccoides | reverse complement strand
GCCGCCGCCGCCGCCGTCAGAAACCCTAGCACGAGAAGCGCTGGCGTCGCCACCGCCGGAGCTCCACCGAGCGTCGGCCTCGCGTGCAGCCTCTTCTTGCCACCGCGGATGACCACGACACCGGGTTGCGTCGCGCCGGCGCCGTCCCGTGCCGCCGCCGCACCGTCGAAGAAGGTCCCCAATGCGGCGCGGACGAAGAAGGGCAAAACATCCGCGAAGAAAAACAAGGCGGCGGACGGCTCCGGCACCACGAAGGCGAGGGGAAAGAAGCTTGCAGGGCGTTCGACGGCCGCGGCGGCTACCGAAGCGCCGGCGAGCTCACTCGTTGAGCCGGCCGCCGACGCGCACCACGTGTTCGACGAAATGCCCCCAAGGTGAAAAAATTTCCAACTTTTCTTTTCTTCTTATTTTTTCAATGCATCATCATCACATATAGATAGCTTATTTGCATTGTTCAAAAAACTTTGTAGTCTCAACGATGATGCATACATGTCCACTATGGGTGTTGGGTCCAACAATTCGCATTGGTCTCAAACCAATGACATCCATTTCGAAGACCATGAGTTTGAGGTGGACGAGGAGGGTGAGGGAATTGTCGAGGCGCCGAAAGGAAGAGCGGGCAATTACTCAACCAACGATGACAAGTTACTATGCCATACTTATTTGCAAGTGTCGAGGGATCCATCCATTGAAGATGATCAAAGTAGAGACGCGTATTGGGGGCGAATGAAAGAACACTTTGATGCTCACAACTTGAGTGGAATTGACCGCTCCGAGAGATCACTTCGGTCCCGATGGTCGACAATCAACTCGGATTGTCAAAAGTGGGCGGCCGTACAAAAGGCAGTTGACAAGATTAACCCAAGTGGCACAAATGAGGATGATCGAGTAAGTGGCATCTCATATATGTTCATCATACTTGTTTTTGGTGACCGAAGTGCTAACTTGTTATATTTTTCTTGTAGTACAACATTGCACAAAACTTGTTCAAAGAAGAGACAAGGACAACCAAGAAGAGGAAGATCAAGAAAGGCATGGTCTTTACCTTGCCTCATTGCTATGAAGTGTTAAAGATGATGAGAAATGGAAGAAGCGTGATGGTTTGGAGGATTTGCATTTGAGCAACAAACGGAAGCGAGCAATTGAGATGAATGATGATGAGGAGGAGGATGATGCATCAAGTGATGACGGCAAGAGAATCCCCACACCCAACTCGGTTTCATACTCGAAGCCAAAATGACCGGATGGGTGCAAGAAAGACAAAACCGAAAAGAAGAAGAAGAAAGGAGATGATGAGCTCAAAAATGCTATGGAAGCTATTGTGAAGGCAAGGGTCGAAGCCAATGAGGTGAGGAAAATGGCAAGGAACCAAGATGCCGTGGCCGAGGAGAGGAGGTTGGCGGCCGAGGAGAGAAGGGTGGCGGCCGAGGAGAGAAAGGTGGCTTTGGAGGAGAGGAAAGTGAGCAACGAGGAGCGAGCTAAGTTGTTGGAATGGGAGAAGCACTTGTTCTTCTTGGACACATCTAACCTCAATGCGGCGCAAAAAGAGTATGTCAATCTTGCCCAACAAGAAGTCTTGATCCAAAAAAAAGCCTTGGTTCGTGCAATGGGTGGCGGTGGCCTCGGCGCCATGGGTGGCGGTGGCCTCGGCGCCATGGGAGGCATGGGTGGCTTCGGAGCCATGGGAGGCATGGGTGCACATCCGGCCTCCATGGGAGGCATGGGTGCAGCTCCGGCCGCCATGGGAGGCATGGGTGCACCTCCGGCCGCCATGGGAGGCATGGGTGGCTTTGGAGCACCCTCCGACGCTATGGCCGCCATGGGAGGCATGAGTTTTGCTTCTTTCATGGGAGGCATGGGTGCACCTCCGGCCGCCATGGGTGCAATGTCTTTCGATGTGCCTTCTCACACACATTTCCATGAAGATGCCGTTGAAGATCTTGCCAACACCGTCGGAGCTTCACATGATGCGGTGCGTGATGCGGTGCATGACGAGGAGAGGGAGGAAGATTCATCTTCGGAGGCGGAAGAGTCGTCTTCGGAAGATGAGGACGAAGACGAAGACGAGGAAGATGAAGATTGATGTGTCTTTCATGTCTTGAACTTTAGTTTGCATTTGAACTTGGTTGGATGAACTTGTGGGCATGATTTTGAACTTGTAGGCATGAACTTTTATTCATCAACTTGTTTGTGTCAAATTTCACATGTTCATTTTTGTCCAAAATATCATATATGCAAAATGCCCGGCGAGTCGCGCGCGCTGTATTTTTGCGCTCTGCTGGAGCGGCGCGCGCGCTGCATTATAGCGCGGCTGCTGGAGCCAGCGCAGGCGGGCGCGCAAAACCAGCCGCAGCGCGCGCGGTAAACAGGTTTTTTGCACGCGGCGCTTAGCGCGGCTGTTGAAGATGCTCTAAAAGGACAACGGCAGCCACACAAACCTATCCTAGCTAATACTCAGAGTCATGACCTAAGCTTTTCTAACAATCTGCACTGCATGTTATATGGTCACCGGCGATTGGAAAGCGCGCCCCGAGATACTTTTCGTCATTCTCCTTGGTCTCTGCATGGTATAGGGTTCCCTGATCAACGGACAATCTCCTACACTAGGTTAGTCAAGAAAAACACAAGGTTACGCTTGAATACGTATGGATATGTGGCCAACTCCGAGGAGAAAGCAGAAATGGCAAGCACCATGGACCCTGACGCTGACGCCTTTGAAATTTGTAAATGGTCTCCATCACGACCGATCCAACCGGCTAGGTTTATACCAGGTCCAATTTCCCGTTGATGTGGACAGGCAGTCGAGTCATGTGTTTCCAGATGATGAACGATATGGAGCCGCCTAGTTAACAATAATCCTCTGCAATTGAAAAAATAATGACGGCTGTGCTAGCTTAAAGTAAGATTGTGCGCACCTCATGAGGAAAGCTGCCTATCTATCTATTTTCACATCAAAGTTTAAAAGGCCTTCCTTTTCATCCGCTTGGGAATTTCCTGAAAAGAATGTGTGAACCCTGTAAACCCTCCGGCTCTGCAGTGAGTGGTGCACACAATAGAAAATTAGTCGGAGAACGTCTTTTATCGTTATGTGTTTGGACTGTTGATCAGATGTATACTGCAGCCACTCTAAAGTAATTGAATCAACCTTGACCTATGGCGGCTGCTCTAACTTTTTTATGCAGAGACTCTAGAACAATCTTTCCACGGTGAATTTCCGTTAATAAAATAAACATTTATTACAAACAAAAACCAGAAAGAAAATAAAGCTAAGAAAATGCTACTTCTGTAAACTAATGTAAGACGTTTTAGATCACTAATGTAGTATCCAACTCTCATTTTCTCTAACATGGGAAAAGCAAAGGAAGAAGCCTAGAAGTAAATCAGCCGAAGGATGCAATCCATTGATCAAGGCACTCTACATTCTTTGCTTTAGTTATGCATTTGAGAAGATCTTGCGGAACTCACTCAATGATTTCTATCCTTGAAGATCTTGGCATTTTCTTTGCATCCATATGTTCCAACAACCCGATAAAAGTCAGAAACAATCCACGCATGACAATCCATAGAAGCACCCTCCCCTTGCACCGTCGCTGATTCCGTCTCCCTATCCCAGATCTCGAGTCACCCCTCTTCTCACTACCTTCTCGTCACCTCCCGAGGCTGCTGTGGGCTAAACCACATGGCTGCCAAGGACGGGGGCAGAGGGGAGGTCATTGTGTTCATGTAAGGTTCCTCCTCCGGGGTAGCTCCTTGCGGTGGCGTAGTGGGTCAGCACGTTTCTTCAAAGTTGCAAGAACGACCACTTCGAACCCAGTAGTGCAGCAAAGCTCACTGGTGTCGGGGTCTTGGGGACGCATCTATGGCTTTCGTCGGTGGTGACACAGAGGTTGCTCCTCGGTGGCATGGTGTGCATCCGTTTGGGTCACCAGACGCAACTTGCAGGTGTCTTAGGCGACATGTGTCTGGATGCTAACGGCAGGTGCGGAGGTTGCTCCTTGGGAGGTACATGGAGCTTTTACAGGAAGCCTTGAGCCTGAATCTAGGCTTTGGTGGTCTTGTGGATGGCGAGGGACACCTGGCCATGGCAGGGCCGGAGAACGTCCGGTAATGTATCGGCCTCGGTGTCCGGCCAGGCCCAGATGTCTCCATGTGTCTGCATTGGTGGCCATCGCGCACAGGTGTTGCGTGGCAGTGATGATGCATACCGGATCTGGTGTTGGGTTGGTGTCGTGGGCAGGTCATACGAGGCACATACCTTCTCTCCCGCACCGGCATCTTCATGATGCATCTAGTGGAGATGGCTGTTAGGTGTTGCTATGGTGCGCTCAGTAACCATTGGCAAGACTACTATGCAATAGTGTTGCGAAGGCGACCTCTTCCAACATCTTCTCCTTTGTCTGGCTTATTCTATGAGAGCAAACCAGTAGAATAAAAAGGGGGTCATGCCATCCCACGCATCTAGATTT
>NC_041388.1:671911181-671915548 GCF_002162155.2 Triticum dicoccoides | reverse complement strand
AGACCACCTGCGCAATCGAATTGCCAGAAAAGACCCCCTCTGAGATGATTTGACCAAAAAGATTCCCTCGGCCGTGGCGGCAGGCGCGCCAGGCGACACGTGGCACCTGCCGCCATGGTGCGAGGCGGCAGCCCCTGCCGCCACGGCATCAAGCGGCAGGCTGCATGGAACGGAAATCGGCTGGCGGGACGGAACGGGCTGGCGCTGTGGACCCCTGCCGCCTCAGGGGCTGGCGGCAGGCCTGTAGCTGCCGGGCCCGGCCGCCTCAGGGGCTGGCGGCAGGCCTGTTCATCGGCTGGCAGCAGGCTGTAGAAGGTGGTCTCTTTGAAAAAAAAATCCCGTAGGATTCGATCTATACCCATCCATTTGCCTTGCGATGTGCATGTACGGCAGTACTTTGCTTGTTTAAAGAGGTGGACGTCGCATGGGCATGCATGCATGACTGAGGACTTTGCTCGTGTTAACTACTGGAGTATGTACTAGTGTACTAGTAACTAAGCAAGGAATACAGGTCAGACGAGGAATACAGTGCCAGAAAACGACGCCGATGAATAGGCCTGCCGCCAGCCCCTGAGGCTACCGGGCCCGGCAGCTACAGGCCTGCCGCCAGCCCCTGAGGCGGCAGGGGTCCACAGCGCCAGCCCGTTCCGTCCCGCCAGCCGATTTCCGTTCCATGCAGCCTGCCGCCTGATGCCGTGGCGGCAGGGGCTGCCGCCTCGCACCGTGGTGGCAGGTGCCACGTGTCGCCTGGCGCGCCTGCCGCCAGGTCGAGGGGGTCTTTTTTGTCAAATCATCTCAGAGGGGGTCTTTTCTGGCAATTCGATTGCGCAGGTGGTCTCTTTCGACAAAAAATCCCCCCCACACCCCCTCAATCGTTCAAAAGCGAGCAAGGCTCTGGGGTGGTTCAAGTTTCATGCATGTGTGGACCAGTGCCTCATGTGGGCAACAAAATAGGGTTTCTTTCATCCACTGCGCCTGTTTAGGGGGCTGTAGACTACCAACCACACCTTAACATTTTTGTTGTTGCAATATATTAGCATCAAGCTGCTGAACAGTAGATCTGCAGATGCAAGGTAAACACGGAAAGTGCACTGAAGTAATCACTGCCATTGCAATGCTTTCCAAAATGGGGAGTAGCAATCTTTCGAGAAGCAATCCTACGAGTATTTTATTTACCTTATTTATTTTGGCTAAAAGTCCTAGACTTTTATATTTTTTTAAAAAGTCCTAGCCTTTAGGTTTTCGAGATGGAGAGTGGCACAAGATAAATACAGTATATAGTCAAGAACAGTCTCTGAATGTCTAAGCCGAAAAAGGGTGACGAAAAGGACTCAATCTGTGTGGCTTCATGAGCCTGCAAACACCAAATATAAATTAAGTAAGGCAGTGATTAATTTAGTGGCAAGTAAAGCCGGCACAAATCCATTCGATGTTGCGTACCGAGCTAGAGCACCGGTCGCTTTCTCGAGTGCCAAGGAACTGCGACCGCCTTTTTTGCAGGAAACCGCGTTGGCGTAGCTTGGCATCATCACTGTAAGCTCTATATAATCCGCTCCGGCCACCACCAGTTCACCACCGCCTTCATCATCCAGCTTCCAGCCAGTGCAGCAGCAAGACAAGCACAGCGACGATCGAGCACTTGGAGTAGTAAGTTGATCACTTGGAGCAGCAGCAATCAATGGCAATGACAGCAGTGGCGTCGCCGACCATGGAGGTCGATCAGGACCTCCCCGGCTTCCGCTTCCACCCCACGGAGGAGGAGCTCCTCGGCTTCTACCTCTCCCGCGTCGCCCTCGGCAAGAAGCTCCACTTCGACATCATCGGCACCCTCAACATCTACCGCCACGATCCCTGGGATCTTCCTGGTACGTTACACACAAGAACATCGTCGCATTGATCGATCAATCGATGTATGCATGTCTGAGCATCGAGCTGATGAGGAGCGTGTATGGATATGCAGGGATGGCAAAAATCGGGGAGAGGGAGTGGTACTTCTTCGTGCCGCGTGACCGGAAGGCGGGGAGCGGTGGGCGGCCGAACCGGACGACGGAGCGGGGTTTCTGGAAGGCGACGGGCTCCGACAGGGCCATCCGGAGCAGCGGTGACCCCAAGCGGGTCATCGGGCTCAAGAAGACGCTCGTCTTCTACCAGGGCCGCGCGCCGCGGGGCACCAAGACGGACTGGGTCATGAACGAGTACCGCCTCCCCGACACCGGCGCGCCGCCGCCCCAGGAGGACACGGTGCTGTGCAAGGTGTACCGGAAGGCCACCCCGCTAAAGGAGCTCGAGCAGAGAGCCTTTGCGATGGAGGAGATGAAACAGAGGTACGGCAGCAACGGTGGGTATGGCTACGGCGGCGCGGCCAGAGCGTGCCCGGTCCCGGCTGCCAGCGACTTCTACCTGCCGTCCTCCGACGACGTCCAAGACAACTTCCTGATCCCCTCCACCTCCTCCTCCTCGGTGGCGCTGTCTGGCAACACCAGTAGTCATGACGCACCCAGCGAAGCTAAGAAGGAAGCAGACGTGGCCACGGTGACTCTGGCGTCGACGTCGTCTCTGCCGGAAGCGGGGAACGCGCCCTTCGTTCTGCAGCTCCCAGCCGCAAACCCACCCTGCGGTCTGCAGCTCCCGCCGGCGAACCATGGGATGTCAAACATGTCCAGCCTGCAGCTACCGGCGGCGAGCCACGGGGAACTGCAACTGCCAGCGGCGACCAACCACGGAGTGTTCGACTGGCTGCAGGACCCGTTCCTGACGCAGCTGCGCAGCCCGTGGCAGGATCAGCATTGCATGTCCCCATACGCCCATCTGCTATATTAACCAGATGCAAATTCAGTTGTGCATAGTACTACGAACCTAGACGTCAGTCTCTTTTTCTCTTTTGTTTAGCATAGAGTCAATTACACTGGTGATGCTACAACTTGATGTAAACGGTTACTTTGGTGCTAGAAGTTGTGGTGTACATTAAAGTAGTGCAAAAACTTGGCATTAACGTGCAAATACGGTGCTTATCTCGTTTATGTATGGAGTAGGTGCTGATCAGGCGCGTGGAGCCCGCTGTCAGCCAATCGATCAGAGAGAAGGGGCATATGACCTGATTTTTTTTAAAAACACCCTCGAAATATTTTTTCACAAAAAAATCCCTGATGTAAAAATGCCAGTGTGGCCGGTGGGGATCGAACCCACAACATCATCTACGCAAACGAGCTGCCAACAGAATTAATTATTTTATAAAATTGTTCACATATTATTTAAAAATATTATGAATTATAACAGTTTTTGCATAATTTATAATTAGAAAATTTAAATTACAATTCATAAAATTATTTTAGGTATACAACAGTTCAATAATTATATGCACGTTTGTATAGTTCAATATTTTTATAACTAAAAATAATGATAATTTATAACTTAAGCTGCTCATATGAATATTCATTTTCTACAATTTAAATATAAGCTGTGACTGTATAATATTTATGTATTCGTTAAATATTTTAATTTTATTAAAGGCCCGTATTAACTAAATATTTTTGTATCATGCAAGGCTGTATATTTAAATGTTATTATTTAATAATAATAATTTTCATGTAATATTTGTATCACACAAATATTTGAACATATTTTTTATTAATTATGTTTTACAAATAAATTTTAAAAGGGAATAAGTGTAGAATGGGCCGCACTATCTGCAGCCCATAAAAGCTCCCCATGCTGCCGGGTTAGTACATCCAGCTTCCTTATCCAACTTTAACATGATATCTTGTTGGCGTGCTGGTTAGCCGTGTAGGTGGCGTGTTGTCGGACATGGCTTAGAGTCCAGGCGGCCTCATTTTTGATTTAATTTTCACTCTTGTCTGACCTCATAGAGGTGAAAAAAATGCCACTCTCCCACGTCAACAGGGGCTTTTTTTTGTGAAAATATATATTTCGAGGGTGTTTATCAAAAAATCAGGCCACACACCTCTTCTCTCTGGTGCAGTGGCTGATAGCGGGCCCCACGTACCTACTCAGCACCTACTTCCGTACTTCAACGAGATAAGCACCGTATTTGCACGTTAATGCCAAGTTTTTGCACCGCTTCAATGTACACCACAACTTCTAGCATCAAAGTGATCGTTTACGCCAAGTTATAGCACCACCAGTGTAATTGACTCTTTAGCATGACATTTTGCAACTAAGTCTGCAGTGAAATAACTTAGGGAAATGTTTTGCGTTTGTCATTCCTGAGGCCCCCATGTCTCTTGCTTTGGGCGGCGTATCAACCACCGCCTCCTTCCCGCCCCCTTTCCTCCCTCGCCATCGCCGGTCGACACTGCTGGGGCAAAGCCCCGGGCGGTGGTCGGTGTGTGTGTGGTGGTGGTGGGGGG
>NC_041388.1:671853237-671910713 GCF_002162155.2 Triticum dicoccoides | reverse complement strand
CCTACGCCGCGAGTTCTATTTGGTCACCGCTGACCGTCTCCTATTCTCCCCGCCGGTTGGCTGCAGCTTGGTTGCTGCGGTCGTGCCTAGGGTTTATGGGGCCATCGTGGTGGGCATCACTCCTGCATTCACACTAATCCAGCAGGGCTGGCCGTGGGAGGAGTGGGGGATGGCTGGCTTTACCCATACCCGGGCATAAAAGCCAACGACCGAACCCGAAAAGACCGAGATCGGACCTGTAAAGACCAAACTACAATTAGTCATCAAAACTAGAAGTCGGGATTAAATTTGGTCGGGTTGGTCTTCTTATCTGGATGACCGAATAACCTAGATAGTCTGAATTAGCACAATTCTCTGAAAGTTTATGACACAATTAGCACAATCCCTGGTCTTCTTTATATGTTTATGGGACAATTCTGGTTCAATACACCTACTACACACATGTTGTTTCAACTCTGAATTTTGGTTCCATACACCTGTTACACATAGCAGTTTTCAAAATTCTCCTTGCATACACATATGCTATAATATACATGAAACTGAGTTGTAGTATGAAATTTGGTCTGTTTAGTCACGACCGAACACCATCTTGTAAAGTCCGACGACCAAATTGTGGAGAACCGAGAAGACCGAAATAATTTCGGTTGTAAATTATGGAAGACCGAATTCCTAAAAGGCCGAAAAGACCAGACCGGACAAACCAAAAAGACCAAACACCCAGGCTTAGGCATGGGTGGGGGTTCCCAGGGACGTGGTGGGAGGTAGCTTCTCATCCCTCCTTCGGCAATCAATGCTCGCCTAGATGCAAGGGGTATGGCCTAGGGTCTCCTGATCCGGTAGCTGCTATCAGTGACGTGTACTGGTAAGGTTGTAGGATGTAGCCAGAAGGCTACTTTCTTTATTTTGATGGCTCTCCCTCTTGCTAGTTTGCCTTCAGCGGTGAGATGCATTCTCTGGACGACGATTTGACGCAGAGAATATGGTTGTCCAGCAACAATGATGGGATTTATAGCCCAACACATGTAGTTGTTGGAATTGCGGAAAGTGGTGGTGACAACACATGATTTCCTCCATTTTGTGGTGCTCCTGGAGTAACCAGTCTTGGGTGTCGAGATGAAAATTTTAGTAGTAATGATGATGTTTTGTGTTGTTACCTTGTTGAAGGCATTGCCCGGATATGCTCAGACTTGTTCTCGGGGTGAAAACATAGGGCGTGTTTGGTTGCCTAGTGGCTTTTGGTTGCATTGCATGGAGGATCCTGGGTGAGCACGACCAGATTGAGGTGATGTAAAGTTACATCGAGATGGATGTTTGGCGAACTTGCATCATATCGCTGCACGAGGTGCAATTTTTCCCAAAATGTCGCTGAAATTCATGCGGAAGATGGAGCACGTACGTGGCAACGCGGGGCGACAGGATCCGGGTCTTGGCAGCTCTAGACGGTGGGATCCTTACTCCCGCGGCATGTAGCAGCGGTGCTTGGCTGAGCACGACAGCTGCGCTTGATGAGAAGCTGCGTTCATGGGTCCTGATGTTGGCGGCGTTCTCCCTCGGTTGTTGGACTTTGATGAAGCCGTAGTGGCGCCCATGGCTGGCAGCTGAGTGCGGGAGGGATTTGGGTGTGGCGTGGCTCAGACGAGAGCCGGCGGTGTCATGTGGAGGCATCCGCCATCGTGAAGGCGCGTGTAGGCCGCAGGCCGGCGGCGGGTGAGCTCGATGTGCGGGGAGGCCTGGTCGATGGGGTCATGAGAAGGTGGGGAGGCGTGTCGGTGATGCTTTGGAAGAGCTGGAATCGGGACGAAAGAAAACTAGCGAGCGAGCGAGCTTGTATCCGAGATACACTCGAATCATGCGTATCCCTCAGCCTAGCTGAGAGGCCCCCTTTTTGCACCCAACAGACTAAGATGAAGGGTCCATGCAACTTACCAAATGACCCAAAATTTGCATCATGGATGCGATCCACATGCAACGTGGGGAGGCAAACATGCCCTTAGAATCTGACAATTGGTGGTTTGATATGGTTATGAAGAGGCTTGAGCGTCATTCCCTTCCTGGAGGTGTTATAGTTGAAGAACATTTCTCATATCTTTCTGGCGTCATGAGATGGTCGGTGTAGACATGGCCGTTATTGTAGTTTCTCGTTCACTATTTTAATTGCTCGAGTTCTTTTTCCTCCCTTAGGCATAGCTTTGGTCCTGTAAGACTTTGCTCTTTGCCATCGTGTTTGTTTGTATATGTGTGTTGGTGTTGGATGTGAGCATCCTAGCAATGCAGAGGCCAGGTGTGCACTCAATGTTTAGATCCATTAGTGCTTCATTTCAAACCAATAAATTCCACTGTTTGTCAAAAAATAATTTAGGGTAAAAATGTCTCACTCTAAATAAAATAGAATGTCATATTTTAATCCTGAACTATCACAAATATTTGAGAATTCGACAATAGAAGGACCTTTTTGAACATGGGAAGGGACTGAAAGGGCCCAGCACTAGCATTAAATTGATAATAATTTTACAACACTACATGGAGGACCATAGAGAAAAATAAAATTACAACCAAGTCCTCCCATTTACAAACAAGACTGCAGAAGAAGAAACAAGAACACAATTGGGTCCTGTAGCTTCCGGCGACCTGGCCAGAGATTCATTCGCCACTATCTCCGGCTAGTGCCTTGCCAGCAATGGGCAAGGGAAGAAGGACCTTCCATTTGTAGGTTGAAAACAAGGGTGTTGGAGAGTACCGGCTAATCCACTTGAGGCCAGTGTAGCATCCAAGCCACCCACGACGCTCCTTGGAGACATTTCTTTGGTTGATCTGAAGCTCCGACGACAGAGGTCAACACAGAGATAGAAGATGATGATGGAGCACCTATGCCAATAGTAGATTCCGGGGGACACCGGATCCGCCAAGCTAAGATCCCGATCTACCAACCTTACCATGTCCGCCACTATAGCGGCCAATAGAGAGGGGCAGAGCAGCTTCAAGAACCCCAGGATCAGCACACCAAACGAGCTTATTATCGAAGTTGTCGCCAGATCCGCCTCTAGCAGCACCCATCCACCATGGAGGAGAGATAGAAGAAGTAGAGGGCCACCACCGTGTGCCGCTCGGGAGCCACAATGCTGAGCTTCTCACGGCATAAAGCCAAACCACAACATAACACCAAACAACCAAAGCGCAAACCTACCACTACTATTTACAAGAGGAGCCCATGAAGGAAATATGCCCTAGAGGCAATAATAAAGTTGTTATTTATATTTCCTTATATCATGATAAATGTTTATTATTCATGCTAGAATTTTATTAACCAGAAACTTGATACATGCATGAATACATAGACAAAACACAATGTCCCTATTAAGCCTTTACTAGACTAGCTCGTTAATCAAACATGGTTAAGTTTCCTAACCATAAACATGTGTTGTAATTTGATGAATGGGATCGCATCATTAGGAGAATGATGTGATGGACAAGACCCATGCGTTAGCTTAGCATAATGATCGTTAAGTTTTATTGCTATTTCTTTCTTCATGCCTTATACATATTCCTTTGACTATGAGATTATGCAACTCCCGAATACCGGAGGAATACCTTGTGTTCTATCAAACGTCACAACGTAACTGGGTGATTATAAATATGCTCTACAGGTATCTCCAAAGGTGTTTTTTGGGTTGGCATAGATCGAGATTAAGATTTGTCACTCCGAGTATCGGGAGGTATCTCTTGGCCCTCTCGGTAATGCACATCATGATAAGCCTTGCAAGCAATGTGACTAATGAGTTAGTTGCAGGATGATGCATTACGGAACGAGTAAAGAGACTTGTCAGTAATGAGATTGAACTAGGTATGAAGATACCGACGATCGAATCTCGGGCAAGTAACATACCGATGACAAAGGGAATAATGTATGTTGTCATTATGGTACGACCGATAAAGAGCTGCGTAGAATATGTGGGAACCAATATGAGTATCCAGGTTCCACTGTTGGTTATTGACCGGAGAGGTGTCTCGGTCATGTCTACATAGTTCTCGAACCCGTAGGGTCCGCACGCTTAACGTTGGATGACAATTTTGTATTATATGAGTTATGTGATTTGGTGACCGAATGTTGTTCGGAGTCCCAGATAAGATCACGGACATGACGAGGAGTCTGGAAATGGTCGATAGGTAAAGATTCATATATTGGACGATGATATTCGGACACCGGAAGTGTTCTAGGGCTACCGGATGCATATCGGGTCACCGGAAGGGGTTCCGGGCATCCCCCCAGCAACTACATGGGCGTTAATGGGCCAAGAGGGGGACAGACCAGCCCCTAAGGGGCTGGTGCGCCCCTCCCATATGGCTGGCCAAATTGGAGTAGGAAAGGGGAAGGAGGAAAGGAAAAAGGGAATAGGATTCCCCCTTCCCCCTTTTCCCTTCCTACTCCGAATAGGAATAGGAAAGGGGGGAGGCCGAATTGGGAGGACCCCAAGTAGGATTCCTCCTACTTGGGGCACCACCTTGGCTGCTTCTCCTCCCCTTCAACCTATATATATGAAGGGGGCAACGCTAGAACAGAAAAAACATTGTTAGCCGTGTGCGGCGCCTCCCTCCATAGTTTACGCCTCCAGTCATATTCACGTAGTGCTTAGGCGAAGCCCTGCGTGGATCACTTCACCATCACCGTCACCACGCCGTTGTGCTGACGGAACTCTCCTCGACACTTTGCTGGATCAAGAATTTGAGGGACGTCATCGAGCTGAACGTGTGCAGAACTCAGAGGTGTCGTACGTTCGGTACTTGATCGGTCGAAACGAAAAGAAGTTCGACTACATCAACCGCGTTAAAAAACGCTTCCGCTTTCGGTCTACGTGGGTACATGGACACACTCTGCCCCACTCGTTGCTAATCATCTCCTAGATAGATCTTGCGTGAGCGTAGGAATTTTTTTGAAATTGCATGCTACGTTCCCCATAAGTGGCACCCGAGCCAGGTCTATGCGTAGATGATATGCACGAGTAGAACACAAAGAGTTGTGGGCGGTGATCGTCATACTGCTTACCACCAATGTCTTATTTTGGTTTGGCGGTATTGTTGGATGAAGCGGCCTGGACGAACCTTATATGACCATGTTCATGAGACCGGTTCCACCGACAGACATGCAACTAGTTTTGTATAAAGGTGGCTGGTGGGTGTCTGTTTCTCCAACTTTAGTTGAATCGAATTTGACTGCGGCTGGTGACGATGATATATACGTAGGGTAGGGAAATAGACCTGATCTAAACACCCCTCCCAAGGACACTGCCCTACAGGCAAAGACAATCAAAGGACAAAAAGTTAAACCGACTGAGATAACCTGAGTGCATGCCCACTCGACTAACAACTCCACTCGGATATTCCAGTTCCATTCGACCAGTACGTCATCACTCGACCATACAAGAAACCACTCGGGGTATAGAAGATCTAAAGTCATAGGATAGCAACGGTCAGGCGTTCACTCCGTAGTATTAATGATCACACTACAAGAATCCTGTTAATACATGACAGATCTGGTCTGTCACTGATCAATGAAAAACTGTCATGGGTGGCCTTCCATGACAGAATTGAAATCCGTCATGTATATCGCATCATAATTTGACATGGTAGCTTCCATGACAGTTCTTGGCCATCATGGATCTACGCCAGGCCCACCCAAGCCGAATCTTCTATGACGGAACAAGCCGTCATGGACATATGCCATGTTGGATTTTTGCTTAACCAATTGGAATGACATGGAATCCTACGTGGACACTGCTGGACAATTGTTTTTGTGTTTTCCTTCTTAACCCACATCAGGTGGAGATAACCGTTGGATATTTTTGTTATCTATAAATTTCACGCCTAATATTCAAACAAAGCCATAAGTAAAATTTAATTTTCACATAACAGCCCAAACTTATTACAATCATGGCAATGTTCAAATACCAAAATACATATTTACATAGATAGCTCATCAAGTATTTACAAACATTATTGCTACATCACTTTGCATTTCTTGGAATAGATCTGAAAAAGGAGCCTCTAAACAAAATTACTACATAACTCTGCATTTTCTTGGAACCGATCCGAAAAAGGAGCCCCTTCTTTCTCTATGTATTTCTCTGTGTATCCTATTTGAAAAAGGAGCCTCTGGTTTCTTGGAACCTGCACTAAACAAAGGCATAAAAAACATGTTAACCAGCATGTGGACAAATCTGGATAAGTGAAAAGAATTATCAACTAGGTACAAGTGTAGATACAAACTATGGCTGAACTATTTTAAGATGGCTAAGCTTCAGGCAGTATAGATATCTAACCCTACACCAGTTTCTAATAAGTAAAAGAGTACGGTGCAGAAAAAGTTTTCTTTTTACAACGTGTCTAGATGTAGGCCTTTAGTGTAGATTCAGGAAACAAAAAATTATTGGGATAGTAGATCTAGTATAACTTTGTGGCAAAATAATTACAAGCATAAATTGCTATACTTTCTTTTATTTAAGTTGGCAATAAAAGATCAAAACTACATCAGGAAAAATAAATGCAACAATTGAAGTTTCGAAAACTAAACAGTAAATAGCACTTGGCTCACAAGATGCTTCTAAATAGTCTGAAGTGGAACCACATGGATAAGCAATAGAGAAACTTTACATACTTTGGATCTGTAATAAATATCAAGAAACTTACACAAGACATGTGCCTGAAATATCAAATTCCAGATGAATACAAGAGCTATTCGAAGCTGGTTCCTGGAGCTGCTTCTGGACAACAACATTAGCCCTTGACAATAAATAGCAAGACATGTTTTATTGTAAATATTTAATTAAACTTAATAGAAGAGGAACGTGCATGTTGAGCTTTTGATATATGAATAGCTGCAAGGGCGTTGGGCATCAAAAATACTATTTCCATTGGCAAGTGTCTGTTCTAAGTTCAAAATTCTAGTAAAGTAACAAATATGTTTTATGTATCGCGATTTATCCTCAAAATGCAAATCTGGTATATGAAGGAAACATGCCCTAGAGGCAATAATAAAGTTATTATTTATTTCCTTATATCATGATAAATGTTTATTATTCATGCTAGAATTGTATTAACCGGAAACATAATACATGTGTGAATACATAGACAAACAGTATGTCACTAGTATACCTCTACTTGACTAACTTGTTGATCAAACATGGTTAAGTTTCCTAGCCATTGACATGGGTTGTCATTTGATTAATGGGGTCACATCATTAGGAGAATGATGTGATTGACATGACCCATTCCGTTAGCTTAGCACCCGATCGTTCAGTATGTTGCTATTGCTTTTTCATGACTTATACATGTTCCTATAACTACGAGATTATGCAACTCCCGTTTACCGGAGGAACACTTTGTGTGCTACCAAACGTCACAACGTAACTGGGTGATTATAAAGGTGCTCTACAGGTGTCTCCGAAGGTACTTGTTGGGTTGGCATATTTCGAGATTAGGATTTGTCACTCTGATTGTCGGAGAGGTATCTCTGGGCCCTCTCGGTAATACACATCACTTAAGCCTTGAAGCATTGCAACTAATGAGTTAGTTGCGGGATGATATATTATAGAACGAGTAAAGAGACTTGCCGGTAACGAGATTGAACTAGGTATTGAGATACCGACGATCGAATCTCGGGCAAGTAACATACTGATGACAAAGGGAACAACGTATGTTGTTATGCGGTCTGACCGATAAAGATCTACGTAGAATATGTGGGAGCCAATATGAACATCCAGGTTCCGCTATTGGTTATTGACCGGAGACGTGTCTCGGTCATGTCTACATAGTTCTCGAACCCATAGGGTCCGCACACTTAAAGTTTTGATGACGGTTATATTATGAGTTTATATGATTTGATGTACCGAAGGTTGTTCGGAGTCCCGGATATGATCTCGGACATGACGAGGAGTCTCAAAATGGTCGAGACATGAAGATTGATATATGGGAAGCCTATGTTTGGATATCAGAAGTGTTCCAGGTTAAATCGGGATTTTACCGGAGTACCGGGAGGTTACCGGACCCCCCCGGGGACTTAATGGGCCTTAGTGGGCCTAGGTGGAAGAGAGGAGAGGCGGCTAGGGCTGGGCTGCGCGCCCCTCCCCCCAGTCCGAATAGGACAAGGAGAGGTGGTGGCGCCCCCCCCCCCTTCCTTCTTCTCCTCCACTCTTTCCCCCTCCCAAGTCCTAATCCAACTAGGAAAGGGGGGGAGTCCTACTCCCGATGGGAGTAGGACTCCTCCTGGCGTGCCTCCTCCCTGGCCAGCCGCACCCCCTTGCTCCTTTATATACAGGGGCAGGGGGCACCCCATAGACACAACAATTGATCTGTTTGATCCTTTAGCCATGCGCAGTGCCCCCCTCCACCATAGTCCACCTCGATAATACTATAGCAGTGCTTAGGCGAAGCCCTGCGTAGGTAGAACATCAACATCGTCACCACGCCATCGTGCTAACGAAACTCTCCCTCAACACTCGGCTGGATCGGAGTTCGAGGGACGTCATCGGGCTGAACGTGTGCTGAACCCGAAGGTGTCGTACGTTCGGTACTTGATCGGTCGGATCGTGAAGACGTACGACTACATCAACCGTGTTGTGCTAACGCTTCCGCTTTCGGTCTACGAGGGTACGTGGACAACACTCTCCCCTCTCGTTGCTGTGCATCACCATGATCTTGCGTGTGCGTAGGAATTTTTTTGAAATTACTACGTTCCCCAATAGTGGCATCCGAGCTAGGTTTTATGCGTAGATGTCATATGCACGAGTAGAACACAAGTGAGTTGTGGGCGATATAAGTCATACTGCTTACCAGCATGTCATACTTTGGTTCAGCGATATTGTTGGATGAAGCGGCCCGGACCGGCATTACGCATACGCTTACGCGAGACTGGTTCTACCGATGTGCTTTGCACACAGGTGGCTGGCGGGTGTCAGTTTCTCCAACTTTAGTTGAACCGAGTTTGGCTACGCCCGGTCCTTGCGAAGGTTAAAACAGCACCAACTTGACAAACTATTGTTGTGGTTTTGATGCGTAGGTAAGAACGGTTCTTTCTAAGCCCGTAGCAGCCATGTAAAATTTGCAAAAACAAAGTAGAGGATGTCTAACTTGTTTTTGCAGGGCATGTTGTGATGTGATATGGTCAAGACATGATGCTGAATTTTATTATATGAGATGATCATGTTTTGTAACCGAGTTATCGGCAACTGGCATGAGCCATATGGTTGTCGCTTTATTGTATGCAATGCAATCGCCCTGTAATGCTTTACTTTATCACTATGTGGTAGCGATAGTCGTGCAAGCATAAGATTGGTGAGACGACAACAATGCTACGATGGAGATCAAGGTGTCGCACCGGTGACGATGGTGATCATGACGGTGCTTCGGAGATGGAGATCACAAGCACAAGATAATGGTGGCCATATCATATCACTTATATTGATTGCACGTGATGTTTATCTTTTATGCATCTTATCTTGCTTTGATTGACGGTAGCATTATAAGATGATCTCTCACTAAATTTCAAGATAAAAAGTGTTCTCCCTGAGTATGCACCGTTGCCAAAGTTTGTCATGCCCAGACACCACGTGATGATCGGGTGTGATAAGCTCTACGTTCATCTACAACGGGTGCAAGCCAGTTTTGCACACGCAGAATACTCAGGTTAAACTTGACGAGCCTAGCATATACAGATATGGGCTCGGACCACTGAGACCGAAAGGTCGAGCGTGAATCATATAGTAGATATGATCAACATAGTGATGTTCACCATTGAAAACTACTCCATTTCACGTAATGATCGATTATGGTTTAGTTGATTTGGATCACGTGATCACTTAGAAAATTAGAGGGATGTCTTTCTAAGTGGGAGTTCTTAAGTAATATGATTAATTGAACTTAAATTTATCATGAACTTAGTACCTGATAGTATCTTGCTTGTCTATGTTGATTGTAGATAGATGGCCCGTGCTGTTGTTCCGTTGAATTTTAATGTGTTCCTTGAGAAAGCAAAGTTGAAAGATGATGGTAGCAATTAATGTGTTCATTTCTTCTTAGAAGAATTACGTCCTGGAAGCACCGCTGAGTGTCAGGCCTGCTGCTGATGCAACTGATGACGTTAAGAACGTCTGTTAGAGCAAAGCCGATGACTACTCGATAGTTCAGTGTGCCATGCTTTACGGCTTAGAACCAGGACTTCAACGACGTTTTAAACGTCATGGAGCATATGAGATGTTCCAGGAGTTGAAGTTAATATTTCAAGCAAATGCCCGGATTGAGAGATATGAAGTCTCCAATAAGTTCTACAACTGAAAGATGGAGGAGAATAGTTCTGTCAGTGAACATATACTCAGAATGTCTGGGTACCATAATCACTTGACTCAGCTGGGAGTTAATCTTCCGGTTGATAGTGTCATTGACAGAGTTCTTCAATCACTGCCACCAAGCTACAAGAGCTTCGTGATGAACTATAATATGCAAGGGATGGATAAGACAATTCCTGAGCTATTCGCAATGCTAAAGGCAGCGGAGGTAGAAATCAAGAAGGAGCGTCAAGTGTTGAAGGTCAATAAGACCACCAGTTTCAAGAAAAAGGGCAAAGGGAAGAAGAAGGGGTACTTCAAGAAGAACAGCAAGCAAGTTGCTGCTCAGGAGAAGAAACCCAAGTCTGGACCTAAGCCTGAGACTGAGTGCTTCTACTACAAGCAGACTGGTCACTGGAAGCGGAACTGCCCCAAGTATTTGGTGGATAAGAAGGATGGAAAGGTGTACAAAGGTATATGTGTATACATGTTATTGATGTGTACCTTACTAGAGCTCGCAGTAGCACCTGGGTATTTGATACTGTAAGTGCATCTAGTGCCACGCCTAGTTGGTTTTGGAGTATTGACGACAAACCTAGTTGAGGGACTAATGTGTTTGTGAGAATTGCAGGATAACACAGGTAGAAGTCCCTCATTGATTCGGTTTTCCTACAGAGATGACCCCTAAAAATGTATGAAGACATTGAAGTCAAAGGTGGTATGTGAAGACATTCACCTTGAAGACTATGACAAGAGAAGAGATCGCATGAAGACTATGGAGCGCGAAGACTTAGATCTTTCGTAGTTCTTTTTCTTCTTTGTTGAGTCATAGGAACCACCATACTGTTAAGTGGGGTCCAAGAAAACCAGTCAGAATGACTGAAGTGATGCTTAACCAAAATCCTATGTCTTCGAGTGAAGACTATGAGAGCGAATCTTGTTCAGAGTTGGACAAGTCAGCTTTGCTTGTAGCCCAAGTAAAGTTGCCGTGTGTGTTTGAAATCTGACCGTTGGCACACATGTCAGTTCCTTAGTGACCCAGGGTCATTTCGGACAAATCAGGTCGGGTTGCCTAGTGGCTATAAATAGCCCACCCCCTACAACCATAAACGGTTGGCTGCTCAGGGTTAAAGTACGGCTTTTGTCGTTTGAGAGCAACCCACCTCGAAGCCTTTGAGAGAGAATTCCTTGAGAGGATAAATCCCTAACCACCCAGAGCCAAAGAGTGTTAGGCATCACTTAAGTCTTCTTGTCTGTGTGATCTGAAGACTTATTACACTTGAGGACTGTGAATCCTCCAGCCGGTTAGGCGTCGCGTTCTGAGCATCCAAGAGTCATTGTGGATTGCCGGTGAACGAAGTCTGTGAAGGTTTGGAAGTCTACCTTGAAGACTTACCAGAGTAATTGGGCGAGGACTGGGTGTCCTTAGCTCAAGGGGAATAAGGTGAAGACGAGGTCTTCTGAGTTGAATCTCAGCCTCCCTAACCAGACATACAGTTGTCACAGCAACTGGAACTGGTCCAACAAATCATTGTCTTCAACGAGTCACTGGTTTCATCCTTCCCTTCCCTTTACTTACTGTTGGTTCTTGTGAAGTCATTGTATGATAGCATCACCATTCGACTTCACTAAGTGATTATGTGTACTGATTGGCTTCTCAACATCTTCCTACCTGATCCTTACCGCCTAGCTGCTATTTGTCATTGTGCTTTCACTTCATTGAATACATGACTATGGTTTGCCTAGTGTAGTCTACCTTCCGCTGCATGATAATAGGTTTATTTCTATCGTTTGTCTTCGAAACTTACATGTTTTGAAGACTTTCATAAAAATCGCCTATTCACTCCCCCTCTAGTCGATCACTAGCACTTTCAATTGGTATCAGAGCAAGGTACTCCCTTGTTCTGTGTGATTCGGTTTAACCACCTGGAGTTTTAGCTATGTTGACTGCAGGGATAATTAAAGTCTCCGCTGCATGCCCCGTCTTCGATGGAACTGAATATCCCTACTGGAAGAATAAGATGTGCATGCATCTTAAAGCCATTGATGTCGACCTATGGTATGTCGTCAAGGACGGCGTTACCGAGGCTGGAGAAGGTGTCACTGCCGCTGATGTTAAGAAGTTCGTTCAACTGGACTCTACTGCCAAGAATATCATCTGTGGTCATCTGACCAAAGGAAAGTATGGCCGCGTGAGTGCTTTGGAAACATCTAAGCTAGTCTGGGACTGGCTATCCAAGGTCAATGAAGGCATCTCAACCCAGAGAGATCAGAGAATCAGTGTCCTTCGCAACCTCTTCAACCGCTTCAAGAGAAATGACAATGAGAATGTCCAGCTCACGTTTGATCGACCCACTAACATCACAAATGAACTTCAAGCCCTCGGCGCTACTGAGATTACCAAGCATGAAGTCGTCAAGACACTCCTGAGATCACTTGATAGTTTGTTTGACACCCTAGCCCTGATGATTCAAGAACGTCCTGATTTCAAGACACTCGATCCGTCTGACATACTTGAGAGGCTCAACACACACGAGTTTTAGCTTTCTGAGAAAAGAGACATCTACGGTCCCAACTATGGGCAAACTCGTGCCTTGAAGGCAAAGGCTATCTCCTCATCTGAAGAAGAATCTGACAGCAGTTCTGATGATCCTGAAGACATTGGAAGGGAGCTTGCTATGCTTGTGAACAAGTTCCAAAAATTCACCAAGAAGAAAGGCCTCAGAAAGTCGTCACGATCAATCTCAAGGAATGATGAAGCTTATGCTCATGACTACAAGAAGAGAACATGTCACTGAAGGAAATATGCCCTAGAGGCAATAATAAAGTTATTATTTATTTCCTTATGATCATGATAAATGTTTATTATTCATGCTAGAATTGTATTAACCGGAAACATAATACATGTGTGAATACATAGACAAACAAAGTGTCACTAGTATGCCTCTACTTGACTAGCTCGTTAATCAAAGATGGTTATGTTTCCTAACCATAAACAATGAGTTGTTATTTGATTAACGAGGTCACATCATTAGTTGAATGATCTGATTGACATGACCCATTCCATTAGATTAGCACCCGATCATTTAGTATGTTGCTATTGCTTTCTTCATGACTTATACATGTTCCTATAACTATGAGATTATGCAACTCCCGTTTGCCGGAGGAACACTTTGGGTGCTACCAAACGTCACAACGTAACTGGGTGATTATAAAGGAGCATTACAGGTGTCTCCAAAGGTAGATGTTGGGTTGGCGTATTTCGAGATTAGGATTTGTCACTCCGATTGTCGGAGAGGTATCTCTGGGCCCTCTCGGTAATGCACATCACATGAGCCTTGCAAGCATTGCAACTAATGAGTTAGTTGCGGGATGATGTATTACAGAACGAGTAAAGAGACTTGCCGGTAACGAGATTGAACTAGGTATTGGATACCGACGATCGAATCTCGGGCAAGTAACATACCGATGACAAAGGGAACAACGTATGTTGTTATGCGGTCTGACCGATAAAGATCTTCATAGAATATGTAGGAGCCAATATGGGCATCCAGGTCCCGCTATTGGTTATTGACCGGAGACGTGTCTCGGTCATGTCTACATTGTTCTCGAACCCGTAGGGTCCGCACGCTTAAGGTTACGATTACAGTTATATTATGAGTTTATGCATTTTGATGTACCGAAGGTTGTTCGGAGTCCCGGATGAGCTCACGGACATGACGAGGAGTCTTGAAATGGTCGAGACATAAAGATTGATATATTGGAAGCCTATATTTGGACATCGGAAGTGTTCCGGGTGAAATCGGGATTTTACCGGAGTACCGGGAGGTTACCGGAACCCCCCGGGAGCCATATGGGCCTTAATGGGCTTTAGTGGAAAGGAGAAAGGGGCAGCCCAAGGTGGCTGCGTGCCTCCCCCCTCCCCTAGTCCTATTAGGACTAGGAGAGGTGGCCGGCCCCCCTCTCCCTCTTTCCCCCTCGGGGAATCCTAGTCCAACTAGGATTGGGGGGAGTCCTACTCCCGGAAGGAGTAGGACTCCTCCTGCGCCCTCCTCCTGGCCGGCGCCCCCCTCCCCCTTGGCTCCTTTATATACTGAGGCAGAGGCACCCCAGAAAGACACAAGTTGATCCACGTGATCTATTCCTTAGCCGTGTGCGGTGCCCCCAGCCACCATAGTCCTCGATAATACTGTAGTGGAGTTTAGGTGAAGCCCTGCTGTTGTAGTGCATCAAGATCGTAACCACGCCATCGTGCTGACGGAACTCTTCCCCGACACTTTGCTGGATCGGAGTCCGGGGATCGTCATCGAGCTGAACGTGTGCTCGAACTCGTAGGTGTCGTAGTTTCGGTGCTTGATCGGTTGGATCATGAAGACGTACGACTACTTCCTCTATGTTGTGTCAGCGCTTCCGCAGTCGGTCTGCGTAGGGTACGTAGACAACACTCTCCCCTCTCATTGCTATGCATCACATGATCTTGCGTGTGTGTAGGAAATTTTTTGAAATTACTACGAAACCCAACAGTGGTATCCGAGCCTGGTTATTTATGTTGATGTTATATGCACGAGTAGAACACAAGTGAGTTGTGGGCGATATAAGTCATACTGCCTACCAGCATGTCATACTTTGGTTCGGCGGCATTGTTGGACGAGACGACCCGGACCAACATTACGCGTACGCTTACGCGAGACCGGTTTCCCCGACGTGCTTTGCACATAGGTGGCTTGCGGGCGACTGTCTCTCCAACTTTAGTTGAACCAAGTATGGCTACGCCCGGTCCTTGCGAAGGTTAAAACGGAGTCTATTTGACAAACTATCATTGTGGTTTTGATGCGTAGGTGAGATTGGTTCTTGCTTAAGCCCGTAGCAGCCACGTAAAACTTGCAACAACAAAGTAGAAGACGTCTAACTTGTTTTTGCAGGGCATGTTGTGATGTGATATGGTCAAGACATGATGCTGAATTTTATTGTATGAGATGATCATGTTTTGTAACCGAGTTATCGGCAACTGGCAGGAGCCTTATGGTTGTCGTTTTATTGTATGCAATGAAATCGCGATGTAATGCTTTACTTTATTACTAAGCGGTAGTGATAGTCGTGGAAGCACAAGCTTGGCGAGACGACAACGATGCTACAATGGAGATCAAGGTGTCACGCCGGTGACGATGGTGATCACGACGGTGCTTCGGAGATGGAGATCACAAGCACGAGATGATGATGGCCATATCATATCACTTATATTGATTGCATGTGATGTTTATCCTTTTATGCATCTTATCTTGCTTTGATTGACGGTAGCATTATAAGATGATCTCTCACTAAATTATCAAGAAGTGTTCTCCCTGAGTATGCACCGTTGCGAAAGTTCTTCGTGCTGAGACACCACGTGATGATCGGGTGTGATAGATTCTACGTTCAAATACAACGGGTGCAAAACAGTTGCACACGCGGAATACTCAGGTTATACTTGACGAGCCAAGCATATACAGATATGGCCTCGGAACACGGAGACCGAAAGGTCAAGCGTGAATCATATAGTAGATATGATCAACATAACGATGTTCACCATTGAAAACTACTCCATCTCACGTGATGATCGGTTATGGTTTAGTTGATTTGGATCACGTAATCACTTAGAAGATTAGAGGGATGTCTATCTAAGTGGGAGTTCTTTAATTAATTTGATTAACTGAACTTAAATTTATCATGAAACTTAGTACCTGATTAGTATCTTGCTTGTTTATGTTTGATTGTAGATAGATGGCTCGTGCTGTTGTTCCGTTGAATTTTAATGCGTTCCTTGAGAAAGCAAAGTTGAAAGATGATGGTAGCAATTACACGGACTGGGTCCGTAACTTGAGGATTATCCTCATTTCCGCACAGAAGAATTACGTCCTGGAAGCACCGCTGGGTGCCAGGCCTGCTGCAGGAGCAACGCCGGATGTTATGAACGTCCGGCAGAGCAAAGCTGATGACTACTCGATAGTTCAGTGTGCCATGCTTTACGGCTTAGAATCGGGACTTCAACGATGTTTTGAACGTCATGGAGCATATGAGATGTTCCAGGAGTTGAAGTTAATATTTCAAGCAAATGCCCGGATTGAGAGATATGAAATCTCCAATAAGTTCTATAGCTGCAAGATGGAGGAGAACAGTTCTGTCAGTGAGCATATACTCAAAATGTCTGGGTATAATAATCACTTGATTCAATTGGGAGTTAATCTTCCAGATGATAGCGTCATTGACAGAATTCTTCAATCACTGCCACCAAGCTACAAGAGCTTCGTGATGAACTATAATATGCAAGGGATGAACAAGACTATTCCCGAGCTCTTCGCGATGCTGAAAGCTGCGGAGGTAGAAATCAAGAAGGAGCATCAAGTGTTGATGGTTAACAAGACCACTAGTTTCAAGAAAAAGGGCAAAGGGAAGAAGAAGGGGAACTTCAAAAGGAATGGCAAGCAAGTTGCTACTCAAGAGAAGAAACCCAAGCCTGGACCTAAGCCTGAAACTGAGTGCTTCTATTGCAAGCAGACTGGTCACTGGAAGCGGAACTGCCCCAAGTATTTGGCGGATAAGAAGGATGGCAAGGTGAACAAAGGTATATATGATATACATGTTATTGATGTGTACCTTACTAATGCTCGCAGTAGCACCTGGGTATTTGATACTGGTTCTGTTGCTAATATTTGCAACTCGAAACAGGGACTACGGATCAAGCGAAGATTGGTTAAGGACGAGGTGACGATGCGCGTGAGAAACGGTTCCAAAGTCGATGTGATCGCAGTCGGCACGCTACCTCTACATCTACCTTCGGGATTAGTATTAGACCTAAATAATTGTTATTTGGTGCCAGCGTTAAGCATGAACATTATATCTGGATCTTGTTTGATGCGAGACGGTTATTCATTTAATCAGAGAATAATTGTTGTTCTATGTATATGAGTAATATCTTTTATGGTCATGCACCCTTGAAGAGTGGTCTATTCTTGTTGAATATCGATAGTAGTAACACACATATTCATAATGTTGAAGCCAAAATATGCAGAGTTGATAATGAGAGTGCAACTTATTTGTGGCACTGCCGTTTAGGTCATATCGGTGTAAAGCGCATGAAGAAACTCCATTCTGATGGACTTTTGGAACCACTTGATTATGAATCACTTGGTACTTGCGAACCATGCCTCATGGGCAAGATGACAAAAAACCATTCTCCGGAACTATGGAGAGAGCAACATATTTGTTGGAGATCATACATACAGATGTATGTGGTCCGATGAATATTGAGGCTCGTGGCGGATATCGTTATTTTCTCACCTTCACAGATGATTTAAGCAGATATGGGTATATCTACTTAATGAAACATAAGTCTGAAACATCTGAAAAGTTCAAAGAATTTCAGAGTGAAGTTGAAAATCATCGTAACAAGAAAATAAAGTTTCTATGATCTGATCGTGGAGGAGAATATTTGAGTTACGAGTTTGGTGTACATTTGAAAAATTGTAGAATAGTTTCGCAACTCACGCCACCTGGAACACCATAGCGTAATGGTGTGTCCAAACGTCGTAATCGTACTTTACTAGATATGGTGCGATCTATTATGTCTCTTACTGATTTACCGCTATCATTTTGGGGATACGCTCTAGAGACGGCCGCATTCACGTTAAATAGGGCACCATCAAAATCCATTGAGACAACGCCTTATGAACTGTGGTTTGGCAAGAAACCAAAGTTGTCATTTATGAAAGTTTGGGGCTGTGATGCTTATGTGAAAAAGCTTCAACCTGATAAGCTCGAACCCAAATCGGAGAAATGTGTCTTCATAGGATATCCAAAGGAAACTATTGGATACACCTTCTATCACAGATCCGAAGGCAAGACTATTGTTGCTAAATTCGGAAACTTTATGGAGAAGGAGTTTCTCTCGAAAGAAGTGAGTGGGAGGAAAGTAGAACTTGACGAGGCAACTGTATCTGCTCCCTTACTGGAAAGTAGTACATCACAGAAAAATGTTCCAGTGACACCTACACCAGTTAGTGAGGAAGCTAATGATAATGATCATGAAACTTCAGATCAAGATACTACTGAACCTCGTAGATCAACCAGAGTGAGATCCGCACCAGAGTGGTACAGTAATCCCGTTCTGGAAGTCATGATGCTAGATCATGATGAACCTACGAACTATGAAGAAGCAATGGTGAGCCCAGATTCCGCAAAGTGGCTTGAAGCCATGAAATCTGAGATGGGATCCATGTATGAGAACAAAGTATGGACTTTGGTTGACTTGCCCGATGATCGGCAAGCAATTGAGAATAAATGGATCTTCAAGAAGAAGACTGACGCTGACGGTAATATTACTGTCTACAAAGCTCGACTTGTCGCAAAAGGTTTTCGGCAAGTTCAAGGGATTGACTACGATGAGACCTTCTCACCCATAGCGATGCTTAAGTCTGTCCGAATCATGTTAGCACTTGCCGCGTTTTATGATTATGAAATTTGGCAGATGGATGTCAAAACTGCATTCCTGAATGGATTTCTGGAAGAAGAGTTGTATATGATGCAACCAGAAGGTTTTGTCGATCCAAAGGGAGCTAACAAAGTGTGCAAGCTCCAGCGATCCATTTATGGACTGGTGCAAGCCTCTCGGAGTTGGAATAAATGTTTTGATAGTGTGATCAAAGCATTTGGTTTTATATAGACTTTTGGAGAAGCCTGTATTTACAAGAAAGTGAGTGGGAGCTCTGTAGCATTTCTGATATTATATGTGGATGACATATTGTTAATTGGAAATGATATAGAATTTCTGGATAGCATAAAGGGATACTTGAATAAGAGTTTTTCAATGAAAGACCTCGGTGAAGCTGCTTACATATTAGGCATTAAGATCTATAGAGATAGATCAAGACGCTTGATTGGACTTTCACAAACAACATACCTTGACAAAATTTTGAAGAAGTTCAAAATGGATCAAGCAAAGAAAGGATTCTTGCCTGTGTTACAAGGTGTGAAATTGAGTAAGACTCAATGCTCGACCACTGCAGAAGATAGAGAGAATATGAAAGATGTTCCCTATGCATCAGCAATAGGATCTATCATGTATGCAATGCTGTGTACCAGACCTGATGTGTGCCTTGCTATAAGTCTAGCAGGGAGGTACCAAAGTAATCCAGGAGTGGATCACTGGACAGCGGTCAAGAACATCCTGAAATACCTGAAAAGGACTAAGGATATGCTTCTCGTTTATGGAGGTGACAAAGAGCTCGTCGTAAAAGGTTACGTTGATGCAAGCTTTGACACTGATCCGGACAATTCTAAATCGCAAACCAGATACGTGTTTACATTAAACGGTGGAGCTGTCAGTTGGTGCAGTTCTAAACAAAGCATCGTAGCTGGATCTACATGTGAAGCGGAGTACATAGCTGCTTCAGAAGCAGCGAACGAAGGAGTCTGGATGAAGGAGTTCATATCCGATCTAGGTGTCATACCTAGTGCATCAGGTCCAATGAAAATCTTTTGTGACAATACTGGTGCAATTGCCTTGGCAAAGGAATCCAGATTTCACAAGAGAACCAAGCACATCAAGAGACGCTTCAATTCCATCCGGGATCTAGTCCAGGTGGGAGACATAGAAATTTGCAAGATACATACGGATCTGAATGTTGCAGACCCATTGACTAAGCCTCTTCCACGAGCAAAACATGATCAGCACCAAGACTCCATGGGTGTAAGAATCATTACGGATTAATCTAGATTATTGACTCTAGTGCAAGTGGGAGACTGAAGGGAATATGCCCTAGAGGCAATAATAAAGTTATTATTTATTTCCTTATGATCATCATAAATGTTTATTATTCATGCTAGAATTGTATTAACCGGAAACATAATACATGTGTGAATACATAGACAAACAAAGTGTCACTAGTATGCCTCTACTTGACTAGCTCGTTAATCAAAGATGGTTATGTTTCCTAACCATGAACAATGAGTTGTTATTTGATTAACGAGGTCACATCATTAGTTGAATGATCTAATTGACATGACCCATTCCATTAGCTTAGCACCCGATCATTTAGTATGTTGCTATTTCTTTCTTCATGACTTATACATGTTCCTATAACTATGAGATTATGCAACTCCCGTTTGCCGGAGAAACACTTTGGGTGCTACCAAACGTCACAACGTAACTGGGTGATTATAAAGGAGCATTACAGGTGTCTCCAAAGGTAGATGTTGGGTTGGCGTATTTCGAGATTAGGATTTGTCACTCCAATTATCGGAGAGGTATCTCTGGGCCCTCTCGGTGATGCACATCACATAAGCCTTGCAAGCGTTGCAACTAATGAGTTAGTTGCGGGATGATGTATTACAGAACGAGTAAAGAGACTTGCCGGTAACGAGATTGAACTAGGTATTGGATACCGACGATCGAGTCTCGGGCAAGTAACATACCGATGACAATGGGAACAACGTATGTTGTTATGCGGTCTGACCGATAAAGATCTTCGTAGAATATGTAGGAGCCAATATGGGCATCCAGGTCCCGCTATTGGTTATTGACCGGAGACGTGTCTCGGTCATGTCTACATTGTTCTCGAACCCGTAGGGTCCGCACGCTTAAGGTTACGATGACAGTTATATTATGAGTTTATGCATTTTGATGTACCGAAGGTTGTTCGGAGTCCCGGATGAGATCACGGACATGACGAGGAGTCTCGAAATGGTCGAGACATAAAGATTGATATATTGGAAGCCTATATTTGGACATCAGAAGTGTTCCGGGTGAAATCGGGATTTTACCGGAGTACCGGGAGGTTACCGGAACCCCCCGGGAGCCATATGGGCCTTAATGGGCTTTAGTGGAAAGGAGAAAGGGGCAGACAAAGGTGGCTGCGCGCCTCCCCCCTCCCCTAGTCCTATTAGGACTAGGAGAGGTGGCCGGCCCCCCTCTCCCTCTTTCCCCCTTGGGGAATCCTAGTCCAACTAGGATTGGGGGGGAGTCCTACTCCCGGAAGGAGTAGGACTCCTCCTGCGCCCTCCTCCTGGCCGGCGCCCCCTCCCCCTTGGCTCCTTTATATACTGAGGCAGAGGCACCCCAGAAAGACACAAGTTGATCCACGTGATCTATTCCTTAGCCGTGTGCGGTGCCCCCAGCCACCATAGTCCTCGATAATACTGTAGCGGAGTTTAGGCGAAGCCCTGCTGCTGTAGTGCATCAAGATCGTCACCACGCCGTCGTGCTGACGGAACTCTTCCCCGACACTTTGCTGGATCGGAGTCCGGGGATCGTCATCGAGCTGAACGTGTGCTCGAACTCGGAGGTGCCGTAGTTTCGGTGCTTGATCGGTTGGATCGTGAAGACGTACGACTACTTCCTCTACGTTGTGTCAGCGCTTCTGCAGTCGGTCTGCATTGGGTACGTAGACAACACTCTCCCCTCTCGTTGCTATGCATCACATGATCTTGCGTGTGCGTAGGAAATTTTTTGAAATTACTATGAAACCCAACAGTCACAAGTGCAAGAAACCTGGCCACTACATCTCTGAGTGTCCACAGTGGGACAATGAGAACAACAAGAAGAAGAAGAGCAAGGAGTATGACTCTGACGACAAGAAGAAGAAGAAGAAATACTCAAAATCTTCTTCCAAGTCTTCCTCCAAGTCTTCATCACACAAGAAGAGCTCATCTGGCAAGGCACGTGCGTTTGTTGGCAAGGAAATGGACTCTAAGGATGAGTCCGCTTCTGAGGAGGAGGAGGTGGAGTCTGAGGAGGAGTCCGATTCTGGCATTGCAAGTCTGGCTACAGCATACGTTGCGAAGTCCATCTTCAACACTGAAGAAAATGACTTCATCACCAACACCGATGCAAATGACAAGGACTACTCCGCTCCTTCCTACTGCTTCATGGCACGTGGTGCCAAGGTAAACACACGCACTACTCACTATCAAACATCTAGTGACGATGACTCTGATTGTGGTTCCAAACCCAGCTACAAAACACTTGCTAAAATTGCAACTAAACAACACAAAACCATGGAACACATTCAAAAACTGTTAGACAAAAGCGATGATCTGTTAGACGCTGAAATGACTCGATCTCAGTCCTTAATTGAAGATATAAAAAATCTTCACGTTAGGTATGAGGAACTTGAAAGTCGTCATGAAACGCTCCCAACAGCTCATGAAAGGCTTTCCTATGATTATCTTCAAAGGAATCAAGATCTTGAGAAATTGAGAGTGGCTCATGAAGATCTTCAAAAAGAAAACGAGTCACTTCGCGCCGAACAGATCAGTTCAGCTCAGGAAGGATTTGAACCACCATGTCTTAAATGCATTGAGCATGATAATGCTACTTTTGTTGCTAAATGTTCTACTGTTGCTACTGTTGCAATATCTTCAACTGTTGATGTGGAAACTAACCCCTGTGCTGAAGACACCACTGCTATTGCTGATGAGAATGCTAGGTTGAAGACACTGCTTGAAACAGGGATGTACAAAAGTCTCAAAGGGCATCAGACACTATGTGATGTCCTCAAAAGGCAGATCCTGAACCGAAACCCTAGGAAAGAGGGTGTTGGGTTCGTAAGGAAAATGAATGCTGATGGCTCTTACTGGAAACCTGAGCAGTACCCCAAAACCACATGGGTTGCTGCAAAGGAACCTTCAGCAGATCCATCCACTCTATCTGGCTTCACTTGTGCTAACCCCATTGTTATTGATGAATCCTTTGATGCAAACTACAAACTGTTTAAGAATCAGAATGGTGAAGTGTTTGCCAGGTATATTGGTACGAACTACAGGAATGGACCGCCTATGAAGAAGATCTGGGTGTCGAAAAGGTGTTTGGAGAATCTTCCTGTGAATGTCATCATGACACCACAGGTGAAGAAGACAAACCCCAGACCACAGGCTTCATACGGTCCAAAGGCTTCATATAGACAGAGGACTCACCTGAGTCACAATAACGCAAATGCTTTGCAGGGAAGCCATACTCAGGCCTATGAATATGAGCGCGGTTCATCAAACCTCCATGTTCATAAGACCAAGAACTATTCTGCTTATTCTTCTGAATACTATTGTCCACCTACAAGACTTTTTGCTAGGGCTCCAAAGCCAAAGTTCTCAGATGCTGCACTTAGACTTATTGCTTCGAAGCCACCCCTGAAGATGTGGGTGGCTAAGAAAGCTTAACTCTCTTTTGCAGGGAAAGGTCTCCAGCCAAAAACCAAAATCGTCTGACACTATTGTTGGGGACCTTAAACATCTTGTAGGGCGCAAGATCAAATGCCCAAATTGTCTTACTATGTACTTTGTTTCTGAATCGCTTGCAACTTGCCCTATCAATCCTAATCTCGATCTAAGCTTTAATAATCCACTGGTTCGTCAAATGTTTTTGCTTCACAATTCTCTTCGTGAAGCCTATCCCCCTAACTGCACTGTAGGGTACGACACCAGCTGCTTAAGAATGGATTATTGATAGTGGGTGTACAAATCACATGACTGGCAAGCGAAGCCTTCTCATGGACTCAACTTTACGTCCATCAGACAGAAGTCACATCACATTTGCTGACACTGGTAAAAGCAAGGTATTGGGTCTAGGTAGAGTTGCAATCTCAAAGGATCAACACATGGATAAAGTCATGCTTGTTGAATCCCTTGGTTTCAACTTAATGTCTATCTCAATGCTTTGTGATTTAAACATGATTGTGATGTTTGGGAAATATCGTTGCCTTGTACTAATGGAATCTGACAAGTCTCTAGTGTTTGAAGGGTATCGAAAAGATGATTTGTATGTTGTAGATTTCTCAGCAGGACCACAACTTGCAGTATGTCTTCTAGCAAAAGCTTCTGAATGCTGGCTCTGGCATCGAAGGCTAGGGCATGCTGGCATGAGGAACCTCCACACCCTTGCAAGGAAGAAGCATGTCATAGGCATCGAGGGTGTCAAGTTCAAGAAGGATCACTTATGCGGTGCCTGTGAAGCAGGAAAGATGACGAGGGCCAAGCATCCCTCGAAGACAATCATGAAAACGACTCAACCCTTCGAACTGCTACACATGGATCTTTTCAGTCCCACTCATTACTCAACTCTTACTACTACTGCTTGTCTCTATGGCTTTGTCATTGTTGATGATTATTCAAGATATACTTGGGTGCATATAATCCTTTACAAGACTGAAGTGCAGGATGTCTTCAGACGCTTCACCAATCGAGCAATGAACAACTATGGGGCCAAGATAAAGCACATCAGAAGTGACAATGGCACTGAATTCAAGAACACTGTCCTAGATACATATCTTGATAATTTGGGCATCACACACGAATTCTCAGCTCCGTACACGCCACAACAGAATGGCGTCATCGAACGCAAGAACAGAACACTTATTGAGATGGCTCGGACGATGCTTGATGAATACAAGACTCCAAGAAAATTCTGGCCTAAAGCCATTGACACTGCATGCCATATCATCAACCATGTTTATCTTCACAAGCTTCTGAACAAGACATCCTATGAGCTCCTTACTGGCAAGAAGCCAAATGTCAGTTACCTTAGAGTATTTGGCGCCAAGTGCTGGATCAAGGATCCACATCACACTTCAAAATTTGCACCAAAAGCACATGAGGGTTTTATGCTTGGATATGGAAAGGATTCACACTCCTACAGAGTCTTCAATCTCTTTCATTACAAAGTAGTTGAAACAGTGGATGTGCGGTTCGATGAGACTAACGGCTCACAAAGAGAGCACCTGCCAAATGTGCTAGATGAAGTTCCATCCAGTGAATCAATCAAACTTATGGGAACTGGAGAAATCATACCTTCTAAAGCTCAACCTGAAGAAGAACTTATCATCTCCACACCTGATCAACTTGAAGACAATGCTCAGCCTAAAGATAATCCCTCTAACAATGACAATGATCAGCAAGAGCAAAATCTTCGTCCTGTACATCCTCGTGTTGCAAATGAAGTGCAAATTGAGAGAATAATCGATAGCATCAATGCACTAGGTCCACTCACTCGTTCAAGGGCAACACAGCTAGCAAATTTCTGTGGGCACTTCACATTCGTTTCAATAATAGAACCCAAGAAAGTTGAAGAAGCCTTCATGGAACCTGAATGGATTCAAGCTATGCAAGAAGAGCTTCAACAGTTTGAGCTGAATAATATATGGGAACTGGTTAAGCGTCCTGATCCTCGGAAGCACAATATAATAGGCACCAAATGGATATATCACAACAAGCAAGATGAGCATGGTCAAGTTGTCAGAAACAAAGCTCGTCTCGTTGCTCAAGGATACACTCAAGTTGAAGGGATTGACTTCAATGAAACATTTGCTCCTATGGCTAGACTTGAAGTCATACGCATACTGCTAGCCTATGCAAATCATCATAACATACTTCTATATCAAATAGATGTGAAAAGCGCTTTTCTCAATGGCAAGATTGAAGAAGAAGTGTATGTTGCACAACCGCCTGGCTTTGAAGATCCAAAACATCCTGACATGGTGTAAAAGCTCAACAAGGCACTGTATGGCCTCAAACAAGCCCCTCGGGCTTGGTATGACACACTCAAAGACTTCCTGAAGAGCAAAGGCTTCAAATCTGGTTCCCTCGACCCCACTCTCTTCACGAGGACATATGATGGTGAACTGTTTGTGTGCCAAATATATGTGGATGACATTATCTTCGGCTGCACCAATCAGAAATACAGTGAAGAGTTTGGATATATGATGCAAGAGCAATATCAGATGTCCATGATGGGTGAGCTGAAGTTCTTCCTTGGTCTTTAAATACGTCAGCAACGCAACGACATCTTTATATCTCAAGAGAAGTATCTCAAAGATTGCCTGAAGAAGTTTGGTATGCAAGACTGCAAAGGCTTCACGACGCCAATGCCAGCCAAACATCATCTGGGTCCTGACGACAATGGTAAAGAGTTCGATCAAAAGGTATACCGCTCCATGATTGGTTCTTTACTTTATCTATGTGCATCTAGACCAGATATTATGCTTAGTGTTTGCATGTGTGCTCGATTCCAAGTGGCACCAAAGGAATCGCATCACTTAGCTGTGAAGCGAATCCTTCGATATTTGGCTTACACCCCAACTCTAGGATTATGGTATCCAAAGGGCTCAGAGTTTGATCTGGTTGGATTCTCGGATACTGATTATGCTGCTGACAAGGTGGATCGCAAGTCTACATCAGGCACATGTCATTTTCTGGGACGATCACTTGTATGTTGGTCTTCAAAGAAGCAGAACTATGTATCTCTCTCCACTGCTGAATCTGAATACATTGCTGCTGGATCTTGCTACGCTCAGCTTCTGTGGATGAAGCAAACACTCAAAGACTATGGCGTTCATCTGAAGCAAGTGCCACTCTACTGCGACAACGAAAGCGCCATCAAGATTGCCAACAACCCAGTTTAGCACTCGAAGATAAAGCACATTGAAATTCATCATCACTTTCTCAGAGATCATGTTGTGAAGGAAGATATTGATATCATACATGTCAACACTGAAGAGCAATTGGCAGATATCTTCACCAAGCCCTTGGATGAGAAGAGATTTTGCAAGTTACGGTGTGAGCTAAATATCTTGGAATCCTCAAATGTCCTGTGATCAGGCACACATCCTAACACTTATGCATATTGATGACTTAGATGTGCAACACACGAAGTAAAGTATATCTTCAATCAATGAAGACATACATTCTAAGTGTGAATACATTAATGTGGAATTTGACTTCGGAGCGCCATGATAATTGTGCGCCGTGTCTGGGTCTAATACTTCCTATACGGTGGGTAACGCCACCACAAAATTCGTCTGTTTGAAGTGTTTTACCCATGGCGTTACATTTGCTGTGTCTTCACATTTTGTTTCGCTTCAATCTCAACATGTCTTCATGATTATCTTCATTATGTTGATCATATATATATATACTAGTGTTCTGTCCTCTACAGCATTCACTTATAGCTATGTATTCTTGTTGAATCTTTTGAACTAAGTGAATGTGATCGGACCCTAACCTCTCTATGCTTTCTATCTCAAACTCTATCTCTCCAAATCATATGCATTCTATTGAAACTGTCGAATATCTTCTCTGCGTCCTTGTCAGTAGAAGATACAGAGACAAACATTAAGTCCGTTTTCAATGCTAATTCCTTCACCTGGAACCCGGAGAAGTGGGAACGACCACCCGACAATCCAGGCGTGCGTGGGAACGTGGAACAACCTCCGATATGTTGCATGATGGCCACGTGTTCTTCAGATGTGAATCGCCAGGGGCACCTGTGTAATAATGATGTGTCATCCCTGTCCCTATAAATACACGCCTCACCACAGTCATTATCCTTTCTTCCACTCTCGCACGAACCCTAGCGCCACCGCTAGCCCTCGACGACGCCGGCGACGAAACGCTTAGCTTCCGTGACCTCTCCGACGCCGTCTTCACGTCGGCCGCGGACATCGTCTTCTCTGCCATCGTTGTAGGTGTCCTCCGTCGCCAAGTTAGGGCATGGACGATCGAACTGCTCGGCCTCCTCTTCCACTCCATCTAGCAGTTCTTTGTGTGGTAAATAAAACTTCCTTTTTACAGCCCCTTTGATCCTATAGATTCGTCACTTTCTACCACAAGCAGTTTCTGTTCACACATGTTGGATCCACTTCATACTGCATCTCATATTATGCCTAGTATGTTCACTTATGCTTCACAAAGTAGTTAGATTCCTCACTTGTACTGATCTGTGGATTCATACAAATCTGGAACCAACTCTTTATCTATGAGTGAATGTCTTCGCACGATGAGGTCAATGTCTTCTAAACTGATTTATCTTCAAAATCTTCTGAGAATGCATATGACCTCTTCCCCTTCCCACGCACCTTAATGTTGTCACAGGTACATGTCCATGGGAGAATCCCTTGGTTCTCATAGTCTACATTCATTTGCAGAATTCTTACATCATCATATAAATTCTCCCGAAGCCAGTTCCTGTTTGTCCAGCAAGCGAAAGCCCTTGAAGCCTTTGAACATATTGAAGCCATTCAGTTTAAAGTTCATGGCTGCAGAGAAATTAGCAAGGAAGGGTGGCAGAAAGCATCGAGGTGAAATATCAAGAGATCTGCCCGATGACCTCTCAGAACTGTACCAGACAGATCCAGAAGAGGATTACAATCAGCGCAAGAGACAAATCCAATGGATTCGACGATATTGGGAAGAACAGTGGTTCAAGTACATGTTTTTGACAAAGGAATATGCTGAGAAGAATGCCATCAAGCGACCATGGGGAGACATCCTATACAGAAATCTGCAACCCAGGTCCAGAGATGAAGCCATTGAACAAGGCTTCTATCCCTGCATGGTCCGTGGACCACAGCCTGCGGATGCTGACCCATCGTCACTGCTATCGTGTCGTGACGACAATCTGTTCAAGCGCAACTTCCACTTTGCCCAGAATTCGGTGAAGCAGAACAAGAAGTCATTGGGACTAGACTTCAACCCTGGTCCCTCTGCTCCCCGTGCTGACGGCACACGTGATGCAGAACCCAGTGTCATTGGTCCTTTCTACAACCTGGATGGCCTCATCACTCACATCTTAGTTCAAGGTGCCAAAGTGGATCATTCTGATGATGATGCTGACAGTGATGAAGCCCCAGCTCCTACTCCAAAGCCGCAGAAGCCAAAGCAGCCTAAAGCTTCAAAGCCTGCCTCAGCACCAAAAATCTCACGGGCGAAGCCACTGGCTACTGCACCTCCTGAAGACAGTGTGCAGTCTGAAGATCTGTCACGCATCTCCAAGCCCCCGAGAGTCAAGATGCCTCTGCCACACACCAGCCAAGAACTGACTACTGCTGCTATTCTGGGCAATGATGCCATTGATCTGTCCAGTGATGAAGATCTTGCAGATGACACTCTTGAGCAACTGATCAAGAGCAAAGAAGAAGCAGAAATCTTCAACAATTTGCCTCTCTTTGACGTGGCAATCATCCACGACTTCATCGATGAGTAGTTTGACACGCCCAACCTCAGCTTTGAAGATCTGCAACTTTCCATTGGCCTCAGTGTCGCCTTCCATGGCGTCATTGCTTCAGAGCTAGCTCTAGCTCAGCGCATCATTGAACTGAAGCAAAAGATTGACTTTGAGAAAGCTCGGTTCAAGAAGCATATGGCCAAGCTCAGCGTGCAAGAGGTCAAGAACTTCAAGATCATGCTGCACGAGCTCAAAGAAGCCTTTCTCAAGAAACGTGAAGAAGCTCAAGGTTCTCGTGAGCACATGAAGAGCCTGGCTGACAAGTGTGTGCAAGCCTACAATGAGGCTGAGAAGCGCAAGGCCCTTGGGCGTCCTGGCATCGACCCCAGGATGGCTGCAAAGAAGAAGAAGAAGCCCGCTATGGCCGAACCAGACGCACCAAGGCAGGAAGCACATCCCATTGTCTTCCCAACCAGCATGACTGGCTCGAAGCCAAAAGCCAGGTCTACCACTTCAGAACTGAAGAAGACGAAGACTGCTGAGGCTGAAGCCAGCAAGAGAAAACATCCTGAAGCCTCTGCTGCTGCTCCCTCCAAGAAAAAGTGCAAGACCAAGAAGGATCGGGCTGCTCCCACAGAGCCCTAAATCGTTGAACCTATCTCCATGGTTCGCCCTGCCGCTGAACATCAAGAGCGCCAACTGACTGTTCATGAGCCTGCTTCCACAGAGGCTCATGAAGCTGAAGACATTCCAGCAGCTGATCCCACCGCTGCTGAAGACATTGGTCACCATGACAATATTGACGATGATGTAGTTCTTCCTCTGATCGAGCACCAACAGGTATCATCGCCTGTGCTTACGCACAACGAACTCATGAGCATTAGTCGTCCTCTGACGCCAATTGCTCAGGATGCATCATGGGTTGATCACCCACAACAACAAGTCACACCACCCCGGCAAGAAGAAGAAGATGACTTTGAGGCCCAGCCAACTCCATCTCCAAAGGCGTCGCCAGCGTTACGCAGGCTTCGCAAAGGACCAAGGTCTCAAGTCTCCGAGTCTGAGGCTAAAGCTGCTGAAGACATTCCGGCTGCATTAGCCGACGACACCCAAGAAGAAGAACATGCCCCTACTCCCCCAACTACTGAAGAAGCTGTTCTCGAGGAGAACGTGTCTGTGCCCGACCCCCCAACTCATCAAGTGGAGGTAGAAACTTTTGAGGCTGCCACCACCAACACGAATGATGCCACTGACGTTGTCATGGATGAAGCAAATGTGGAGCCTACACCAACCCAAGAACCAGAAGTCAGCGAAGCCAATGATGCTATTGCTTCTGTTCCTGCGCCTACTGTTGGCCCTCAGTTTGACTATCATATTGAGCATAGGCCTCAGGTACAGAAGCCAATGCCAAGGTTGCCCAGGTTTCCAGGTCCTGCATCAGCACCTGGATCCTTTAATGTCAACGGCTTCAAAGCAGACAACACCTTCTTCAATAGCTCCAAGAACCCCTACTCAAGGGAAAGAATATCTTCTGATTAGTTCTGGAGCTATCCGCATCGAAGTTATTACTCATGCATTCTGTACAATCAAGGTCGCATCTTCCCTCATATGCGTCTTGACACCGAAGCAATAACTGGTCTGCCCTGTTTGGAAGAAGCTCTGGATTGCTTCAAAGAGGTTGGATTGTTGCCTTTCTTCACCGATCAAGAGCACTGGAACGAAGAGTTGCTGCTCCAATTTTATGCCACACTTCACATACGTGGTTACAACAGAGATCCGAAGACTTGGGTCCTTAAGTGGATGACAGGAAATGTTCATCATGAAGCCAAAGCCTTTGATATCATTGAGCTCACTGGTCTGCCACTCCTGGAGATCTCTATGAACCTGGCTGTCAGCTTCACAGTGAAGCTATGGAGAGCATCTTTTAGAAGCCTGAACCGAACATGAGTTAGATGCTCACTATGATGAAGCCTTTGCCACAAGATGCTGCATATCCTAAGGAGTTCTTTGTTGAAGACCTTGAGTATCTGCCAAGGACTATCTATCACATTATAAGGTGAACTCTCTGGCCCATCAAAGGACATTCTCCACATGCAAAGCTGGAAGGTGCAATGAAGACTTTGGTTTTCTATATTCTTCATGGCAAATGCTTCAATGCACAAGACTTCTTCATCCGCCAACTTGCTGCATCAGGATCTGATCTTTTTGGCTTGAAGTTCTACGCTCCATGGATAATGCGGCTGATTAAACTCCACTCAGCTATCTCATATCAGCCATCTGCTCGCAATCATCGGATCTTTCTGCCTGATGTGGATATGTCCGTTGAAGCCATTTATCCAGAGCCTGCCAAGGAACCTCTTAGTCTTCAGAATGCGGAGCATCAAAGTTTCACTCAGAACATTGAAGGAGTTGAAGCAGTCACTCGTGTTTATCCTCTGGCTGGTACTACACGTGCACCTCATTGTGCCCTTACTGAAGCCACTGAAAGCAATATTGCCCAACGACCCAAGAAGCGATCTCGTGTTCTCAATGACTGAGAGCTTCTGGTTGCTCTTCATCAGAAACAGGATAGGAATCATGACTGGCTGAAGCGCCAAATGCAAAGCCTCTTGGTGTATGTCAACCGCATTCGCAATCTTGCCACCAAGAATGCCTTTGTTGCCCATGAAACCTGTCGGCGTACATGGAAAGGGCTGACGCTTATGTGTTCTGAGGATGATCTTCAAGAGGATGGCTTCTCTGAACGTTTCAAGTTTGACTCCACACCTCCCCGAAGGACTGTGTTGCGACGAACTCCATCTCTTGAAGACTTTAAGTTCTCTTCCTCTGCGGCAACTGTGAATGCCAGAGTGATCGAGGAAGAAGATGATGCCACTTCACCACCCCCTACTTCTGCACGCATCAACACTGCTCCAAGTTCTTCTGCACCGCCAAACACCACCGACGACCTTGCTGCTTCACCTACTCTTCATGGGAACGAGTAGATGCTCTATGTCTTCAAACCTTTTTGGTCCTCACTGACAAAAGGGGGAGAAGCATATGAGTTTGATAGTCTTCAAGCGGGTCCATATGGGCGGTTACTTTATGTTTTGCCTAGTATTTACAACTCTCGTTTTGATACATTTAGTTCTTTGAGTTGTAACACTTAAACTCGATGGTCGTCTGCTACTTATTTCCTATTTTTTGATGCGATGATAAATTCTGCATGTGCGACAATAAATTCCGCACTTAGATCATTTTTGCAGACGTCCATTTTTCATTATGCATGTCATTATCTTCACATACCTTTCATGCATGATGAATTGTCATCATAAGTTGAAGAGGATCTCCACAAGTACAACCTGCCATGTGCATTTACATTCCAAAAGCAAATTACTTATATGCACATCTTCAGGGGGAGCCCTTGCAACTTATGAAGACAATTCCTTATCCTTTAAAATTTCACATATTATATTCCCCGTTGAAAACTTCAACTAGTTTGTCATCAATCACCAAAAAGGAGGAGATTGTAAGTGCATCTAGTGCCACCCCTAGTTGGTTTTGGAGTATTGGCGACAAACCTAGTTGAGGGACTAATGTGTTTGTGAGAACTGCAGGATAACACAGGTAGAAGTCCCTCATTGATTCAGTTTTCCTACCAGAGATGACCCCTAAAAATGTATGAAGACATTGAAGTCAAAGGTGGTATGTGAAGACATTCACCTTGAAGACTATGACAAGAGAAGACATCGCATGAAGACTATGGAGCGCGAAGACTTAGATCTTTCGTAGTTCTTTTTCTTCTTTATTGAGTCATAGGAACCACCGTACTGTTAAGTCGGGTCCAAGAAAACCAGTCAGAATGACTGAAGTGATGCTTAACCAAAATCCTATGTCTTCGAGTGAAGACTATGAGAGCGAATCTTGTTCAGAGTTGGACAAGTCAGCTTTGCTTGTAGCCCAAGTAAAGTTGCCATGTGTGTTTGAAATCTGACCGTTGGAACACGTGTCAGTTCCTTAGTGACCCAGGGTCATTTCGGACAAATCAGGTCGGGTTGCCTAGTAGCTATAAATAGCCCACCCCCTACAACCATAAACGGTTGGCTGCTCAGGGTTAAAGTACGGCTTTTCTCGTTTGAGAGCAACCCACCTCGAAGCCTTTGAGAGAGAATTCCTTGAGAGGATAAATCCCTAACCACCCAGAGCCAAAGAGTGTTAGGCATCACTTAAGTCTTCTTGTCTGTGTGATCTGAAGACTTATTACACTTGAGGACTGTGAATCCTCCAGCCGGTTAGGCGTCGCGTTTTGAGCATCCAAGAGTCATTGTGGATTGCTGGTGAACGAAGTCTGTGAAGGTTTGGAAGTCTACCTTGAAGACTTACCAGAGTAATTGGGCGAGGACTGGGTGTCCTTAGCTCAAGGGGAATAAGGTGAAGACGAGGTCTTCTGAGTTGAATCTCAGCCTCCCTAACCAGATGTACAGTTGTCACAGCAACTGGAACTGGTCCAACAAATCATTGTCTTCAACGAGTCACTGGTTTCATCCTTCCCTTCCCTTTACTTACTGTTGGTTCTTGTGAAGTCATTGTATGATAGCATCACCATTCGACTTCACTAAGTGATTACGTGTACTGATTGGCTTCTCAACATATTCCTACCTGATCCTTACTGCCTAGCTGCTATTTGTCATTGTGCTTTCACTTCATTGAATACATGACTATGGTTTGCCTAGTGTAGTCTACCTTCCGCTGCATGATAATAGGTTTATTTCTATCGTTTGTCTTCGAAACTTACATGTTTTGAAGACTTTCATAAAAATCGCCTATTCACCCCCCTCTAGTCGATCACTAGCACTTTCAGATACTGGTTCTGTTGCTAATATTTGCAACTTGAAACAGGGACTATGGATTAAGCGAACACTAGCAAAGGACGAGGTGACGATGCGCGTGGGAAATGGTTCCAAAGTCGATGTGATCGCGATCGGCACGCTACCTCTACATCTACCTTCGGGATTAGTATTAGACCTAAATAATTGTTATTTGGTGCCAGTGTTGAGCATGAACATTATATCTGGATCTTGTTTAATGCGAGACAGTTATTCATTTAAATCAGAGAATAATGGTTGTTCTATTTATATGAGTAATACCTTTTATGGTCATGCACCCTTGAAGAGTGGTCTATTCTTGATGAATATCGATAGTAGTGATACACATATTCATAATGTTGAAGCCAAAAGATGCAGAGTTGATAATCATAGTGCAACTTATTTGTGGCACTGCCGTTTAGGTCATATCGTTGTAAAGCGCATGAAGAAACTTCATACTGATGGACTTTTGGAACCACTTGATTATGAATCACTTGGTACTTATGAACCGTGCCTCATGGGCAAGATGACTAAAACACCGTTCTCCGAAACTATGGAGAGAGCAACATATTTGTTGGAAATCATACATACAGATGTATGTGGTCCGATGAATATTGAGGCTCGTGGTGGATATCGTTATTTTCTCACCTTCACAGATGATTTAAGCGGATATGGGTATATCCACTTAATGAAGCATAAGTCTGAAACATTTGAAAAGTTCAAAGAATTTCAGAGTGAAGTTGAAAATCATCGTAACAAGAAAATAAAGTTTCTATGATATGATCGTGGAGGAGAATATTTGAGTTGCGAGTTTGGTCTATATTTGAAACAATGCGGAATAGTTTCGCAACTCATGCCACCCGGAACACCACAGCATAATGGTGAGTTCGAACGCTGTAATCGTACTTTACTAGATATGGTACGATCTATGATGTCTCTTATAGATTTACCGCTATCATTTTGGGGTTATGCTTTAGAGACGGCCGCATTCACATTAAATAGGGCACCATCGAAATCCGTTGGGACGACGCCTTATGAACTGTGGTTTGGCAAGAAACCAAAGTTGTCGTTTCTGAAATTTTGATGCTGCGATGCTTATGTGAAAAAGCTTCAACCTGATAAGCTCGAACCCAAATCGGAGAAATGTGTCTTCATAGGATACCCAAAGGAGACTATTGGGTACACCTTCTATCACAGATCCGAAGGCAAGACATTTGTTGCTAAGAATGCATCCTTTCTAGAGAAGGAGTTTCTCTCAAAAGAAGTGAGTGGGAGGAAAGTAGAACTTGATGAGGTAACTATACATGCTCCTCTACTGGAAAGTAGTTCATCACAGAAACCGGTTTCTGTGACGCCTACACCAATTAGTGAGGAAGTTAATGATGATGATCATGGAACTTCAGATCAAGTTGCTACTGAACCTCGTAGATCAACCAGAGTAAGATCCGCACCAGAGTGGTACGATAATCCTGTTCTGGAAGTCATGCTACTAGATCATGATGAACCTACAAACTATGAAGAAGCGATGGTGAGCCCAGATTCCGCAAAATGGCTTGAGGCCATGAAATCTGAGATGGGATCCATGTATGCGAACAAAGTGTGGAGTTTGGTTGACTTGCCCGATGATCGGCAAGCAATTGAGAATAAATGGATCTTCAAGAAGAAGACTGTCGCTGACGGTAATGTTACTGTCTATAAAGCTTGACTTGTTGCAAAAGGTTTTCGACAAGTTCAAGGGATTGACTACGATGAGACCTTCTCACCCGTAGCGATGCTTAAGTCTGCCCGAATCATGTTAGCAATTGCCGCATTTTATGATTTTGAAATTTGGCAAATGGATGTCAAAACTGCATTCCTGAATGTATTTCTGGAAGAAGAGTTGTATATGATGCAACCAGAAGGTTTTGTCGATCCAAAGGGAGCTAACAAAGTGTGCAAGCTCCAGCGATCCATTTATGGACTGGTGCAAGCCTCTCGGAGTTGGAATAAACGCTTTGATAGTGTGATCAAAGCATTTGGTTTTATACAGACTTTTGGAGAAGCCTGTATTTACAAGAAAGTGAGTGGGAGCTCTATTGCATTTCTAATATTATATGTGGATGGCATATTGTTGATTGGAAATGATATATAATTTCTGGATAGCATAAAGGGGTACTTGAAGAAGAGTTTTTGAATGAAAGACCTCGGTGAAGCTACTTACATATTGGGCATCAAGATCTATAGAGATAGATCAAGAAGCTTAATTGGACTTTCACAAAGCACATACCTTGACAAAGTTTTGAAGAAGTTCAAAATGGATCAAGCAAAGAAAGGGATCTTGCCTGTGTTACAAGGTGTGAAGTTGAGTAAGACTCAATGCCCGACCACTGCAGAAGATAGAGAGAAAATGAAAGATGCTCCCTATGCTTCAGCCATAGGCTCTATCATGTATGCAATGTTGTGTACCAGACCTGATGTGTGCCTTGCTATAAGTCTAGCAGGGAGGTACCAAAGTAATCCAGGAGTGGATCACTGGACAGCGGTCAAGAACATCCTGAAATACCTGAAAAGTGTTGGGGAACGTAGCAGAATTTTAAAATTTTCTACGCATCACCAAGATCAATCTATGGAGTCATCTAGCAACAAGGGAAAGAGGAGTGCATCTACATACCCTTGTAGATCGCGCGCGGAAGCGTTCAAGAGAACGGGGTTGATGTAGTCGTACTCGTCGTGATCCAAATCACCGATGACCAAGTGCCGAACGGACAGCACCTCCACGTTCAACACACGTATGGTTGGGAAGACGTCTCCTCCTTCTTGATCCAGCAAGGGGGAAGGAGAGGTTGATGAAGATCCAGCAGCACGACGGCGTGGTGATGGATGTAGCAGGATCCCAGCAGGGCTTCGCCAAGCGCAAGCGGGGAGGAGAGGTGTTACGGAGGGAGAGGGAGGCGCCAAGAGCAAGGGTGCGGCTGCCCTCCCTCCCTCCTCTTTATATAGGGGCCTTCGAGGGGCGCCGGCCCTAGGAGATGAATATCCAAGGGGGCGGCGGCCAAGGGGTGGCTTCCCCCCCCCCCAAGCCAAGTGGGGGACGCCCCACCCCTAGGGTTTCCCAACCCTAGGCGCAGGGGAGGCCCAAGGGGGGCGCACCAGCCCACCAGGGGCTGGTTCCCCTCCCACTTCAGCCCATGGGGCCCTCCGGGATAGGTGGCCCCACCCGGTGTACCCACGGGACCCTTCTAGTGGTCCCGGTACAATACCGACGACCCCCGAAACTTTCCCGATGGCCGGAACTCCACTTCCTATATATAAATCTTTGCCTCCAGACCATTCCGGAACTCCTCGTGACGTCTGGGATCTCATTCGGGACTCCCAACAACTTTCGGGTTACTGCATACTAATATCTCTACAACCCTAGCGTCACCGAACCTTAAGTGTGTAGACCCTACGGGTTCGGGAGACATGCACACATGACCGAGATGCCTCTCCGGTCAATAACCAACAGCGGGATCTGGATACCCATGTTGGCTCCCACATGCTCCACGATGATCTCATCGGATGAACCACGATGTCGAGGATTCAATCAATCCGTATACAATTCCCTTTGTCAATCGGTACGTTACTTGCCCGAGACTCGATCGTCGGTATCCCAATACCTTGTTCAATCTCGTTACCGGCAAGTCACTTTACTCGTACCATAATGCATGATCCCGTGATCAACCACTTGGTCACATTGAGCTCATTATGATGATGCATTACCGAGTGGGCCCAGAGATACCTCTCCGTCTTACGGAGTGACAAATCCCAGTCTCGATTCGTGCCAACCCAACAGACACTTTCGGAGATACCTGTAGTGTACCTTTATAGTCACCCAGTTACGTTGTGACGTTTGGCACACCCAAGGCACTCCTACGGTATCCGGGAGTTGCACAATCTCATGGTCTAAGGAAATGATACTTGACATTTGGAAAAGCTACAGCAAACGAACTACACGATCTTTGAGCTATGCTTACGATTGGGTCTTGTCCATCACATCATTCTCCTAATGATGTGATCCCGTTATCAATGACATCCAATGTCCATAGTCAGGAAACCATGACTATCTTTTGATCAACGAGCTAGTCAACTAGAGGCTCACTAGGGACGTGTTGTGGTCTATGTATTCACACATGTATTACGATTTCTGGATAACACAATTATAGCATGAACATTAGACAATTATCATGAACAAAGAAATATAATAATAACCATTTTATTATTGCCTCTAGGGCATATTTCCAACAGTCTCCCACTTGCACTAGAGTCAATATTCTAGTTACATTAGCAGTTCTGGTGTTGATCATGTTTTGCTCTAGGGAGAGGTTTAGTCAACGGATCTGCCACATTCAGGTCCGTATGTACTTTACAAATCTCTATGTCTCCATTTTGAACACTTTCACGAATGGAGTTGAAGCGACGCTTGATATGCCTGGTTTTCCTGTGAAACTTGGGCTCCTTGGCAAGGGCAATAGCTCTAGTGTTGTCACAGAAGAGTGTCATCGGGCCCGACGCATTGGGTATGACTCCTAGGTCGGTAATGAACTCCTTCACCCAGACTGCTTCTTGTGCTGCCTCCGAGGCTGCCATGTACTCCGCTTCACATGTAGATCCCGCCACAACGCTTTGCTTGCAACTGCACCAGCTTACTGCCCCACCATTCAAAATATACACGTATCCGGTTTGTGACTTAGAGTCATCCAGATCTGTGCCGAAGCTAGCATCAACGTAACCCTTTACGACGAGCTCTTCGTCACCTCCATAAACGAGAAACATATCCTAGTCGTTTTCAGGTACTTCAGGATATTCTTGACCGCTGTCCAGTGTTTCATGCCGGGATTACTTTGGTACCTTCCTACCAAACTTACGGCAAGGTTTACATTAGGTCTTTTCTCTATCTTCTGCCGTGGTCGGGCATTGAGCCGTGCTCAATCTCGTACCTTGCAATACAGGTAAGAACCCCTTCTTTGACTGATCCATTTTGAACTTCTTCAATATCTTGTCAAGGTACGTACTCTGTGAAAGACCAATGAGGCGTTTCGATCTATCTCTATAGATCTTGATGCCTAATATATAAGCAGCTTCTCCAAGATCCTTCATTGAAAAACACTTGTTCAAGTAGGCCTTTATGCTTTCCAAGAATTCTATATCATTTCCCATCAACAGTATGTCATCCACATACAATATGAGAAATGTTACAGAGCTCCCACTCACTTTCTTGTAAATGCAGGCTTCTCCATAAGTCTGCGTAAACCCAAACGCTTTGATCATCTCATCAAAACGAATGTTCCAACTCCGAGATGCTTACACCAGCCCATAAATCGAGCGTTGGAGCTTGCACACCTTGTCAGCATTCTTAGGATCGACAAAACCTTCCGGCTGCATCATATACAATTCTTCCTTAAGGAAACCATTAAGGAATGCCATTTTGACGTCCATTTGTCATATCTCATAATCATAAAATGCGGCAATTGCTAACATGATTCGGACAGACTTCAGCTTCGCTACGGGTGAGAAAGTCCCATCGTAGTCAACCCCTTGAACTTGTCGATAACCCTTAGCGACAAGCCGAGCTTTATAGATGGTCACATTACCATCCGTGTCTGTCTTCTTCTTAAAGATCCATTTATTTTCTATGGCTCGCCGATCATCGGGCAAGTCAGTCAAAGTCCAAACTTCATTTTCATACATGGATCCTATCTCGGATTTCATGGCTTCCAGCCATTTGTCGAAATCCGGGCCCGCCATTGCTTCTTCATAGTTCGAAGGTTCACCGTTGTCTAACAACATGATTTCCAAGATAGGGTTGTCGTACCACTCTGGTGCGGAACGTGTCCTCGTGGACCTATGGAGTTCAATAGCAACTTGATCTGAAGTTTCATGATCATCATCATTAACTTCCTCTCTAGTTGGTGCAGGCACCCCAGGAACATTTTCTTGAGTGGCGCCACTTACCGGTTCAAGAGGTAATACTTCATCAAGTTCTACTTTCCTCCCACTTATTTCTTTCGAGAGAAACTCTTTCTCTAGAAAGGATCCATTCTTGGCAACAAAGATCTTGCCTTCGGATCTGAGGTAGAAGGTATACCCAATAGTTTCTTTAGGGTATCCTATGAAGATGCATTTTTCCGATTTGGGTTCGAGCTTTTCAGGTTGAAGTTTCTTGACATAAGCATCACATCCCCAAACTTTTAGAAACGACAGCTTAGGTTTCTTCCCAAACCATATTTCATACGGTGTCGTCTCAACGGATTTCGACGGAGCCCTATTTAAAGTGAATGCGGCAGTCTCTAAAGCATAGCCCCAAAATGACAGCGGTAGATCGGTAAGAGACATCATAGATCGCACCATATCCAATAGAGTGCGATTACGACGTTCGGACACACCATTACGCTGAGGTGTTCCAGGCGGCGTGAGTTGTGAAACGATTCCACATTTTCATAAGTGTGTGCCAAATTCGTGACTCAAGTATTCTCCCCCACGATCTGATCGTAAGAACTTGATTTTCCTGTCACGTTCATTCTCAAACTCACTCTGAAATTCCTTGAACTTTTCAAATGTCTCAGACTTGTGTTTCATTAAGTAGACATACCCATATCTACTCAAGTCATCAGTGAGGGTGAGAACATAACGATAGCCACCGCGAGCCTCAACACTCATTGGACCGCACACATCAGTATGTATGATTTCCAATAAGTTGGTTGCTCGCTCCATTGTTCCTGAGAACGGAGTCTTGGTCATTTTACCCATGAGGCATGGTTCGCAAGTGTCAAATGATTCATAATCAAGAGACTCCAAAAGTCCATCTGCATGGAGCTTCTTCATGCGTTTGACACCTATGTGACCAAGGCGGCAGTGCCACAAGTATGTGGGACTATCATTACCAACTTTACATCTTTTGGTATTCACACTATGAATATGTGTAACATTACGCTCGAGATTCATTAAGAATAAACCATTCACCAACGGAGCATGACCATAAAACATATCTCTCATATAAATAGAACAACCATTATTCTCGGATTTAAATGAGTAGCCATCTCGAATTAAACGAGATCCTGATACAATGTTCATTCTCAAAGCTGGCACTAAATAACAATTATTGAGGTTTAAAACTAATCCCGTAGGTAAATGTAGAGGCAGCGTGCCAACGGCGATCACATCGACCTTGGAACCATTCCCGACGCGCATCATCACCTCGTCCTTCGCCAGTCTCCGTTTATTCCGCAGCTCCTGCTTTGAGTTACAAATGTGAGCAACCGCACCGGTATCAAATACCCAGGAGCTACTACGAGTACTGGTAAGATACACATCAATTACATGTATATCACATATACCTTTAGTGTTGCCGGCCTTCTTGTCTGCTAAGTATTTGGGGCTGTTCCGCTTCCAGTGACCACTTCCCTTGCAATAAAAACACTCAGTCTCGGGCTTGGGTCCATTCTTTGGCTTCTTCCCAGTAGCTTGCTTATCGGGCGCGGCAACTCCCTTGTCGTCCTTCTTGAAGTTCTTCTTACCCTTGCCTTTCTTGAACTTAGTGGTTTTATTTACCATCAACACTTGATGTTCCTTTTTGATTTCCACCTCTGCTGATTTCAGCATTGAATATACCTCAGGAATGGTATTTTCCATCCCCTGCATATTGAAGTTCATCACAAAGCTCTTGTAGCTCGGTGGAAGCGACTGAAGGATTCTGTCAATGACCGCGTCATCCGGGAGATTAACTCCCAGCTGAGTCAAGCGGTTATGCAACCCAGATATTTTGAGTATGTGCTCACCGGCAGAACTATTTTCCTCCATCTTACAGCTGAAGAACTTGTCGGAGACTTCATATATCTCGACCCGGGCATGAGCTTGGAAAACCATTTTCAGCTCTTCGAACATCTCATATGCTCCGTGTCTCTCAAAATGCTCCTGGAGCCCCGGTTCTAAGCTGTAAAGCATGCCGCACTGAACGACGGAGTAATCATCAGCACGTGACTGTCAAGCATTCATAACGTCTTGGTTCTCTGGGATAGGTGCGTCACCTAGCGGTGCTTCTAGGACATAATCTTTCTTGGCAGCTATGAGGATGATCCTCAGGTTCTAGACCCAGTCCGTATAGTTGTTGCCATCATCTTTCAGCTTGGTTTTCTCTAGGAATGCGTTGAAGTTGAGGACAACATGGGCCATTTGATCTACAAGACATATTGTAAAGATTTTAGACTATGTTCATGATAATTAAGTTCATCTAATCAAATTATTCAATGAACTCCCACTCAGATAGACATCCCTCCAGTCATCTAAGTGAAACATGATCCGAGTCAACTAGGCCGTGTCCGATCATCACGTGAGACGGACTAGTCAACTTCGGTGAACATCTTCATGTTGATCGTATCTTCTATATGACTCATGCTAGACCTTTCGGTCTTCTGTGTTCCGAGGCCATGTCTGTACATGCTAGGCTCGTCAGGTCAACCTAAGTGTATTGTGTGTGTAAATCTGGCATACACCCGTTGTATTCGAACGTTATAATCTATCACACCCGATCATCACGTGGTGCTTTGAAACAACGAACCTTCGCAACGGTGCACAGTTAGGGGGAACACTGGCTTGAAATTATTACGAGGGATCATCTTATTTAAGCTACCGTCGTTCTAAGCAAATAAGATGTAAAACATGATAAACATCACATGCAATCAAATAGTGACATGATATGGCCAATATCATTTGCTCCTTTTGATCTCCATCTTCGGGGCTCCATGATCATCGTTGTCACCGGCATGACACCATGATCTCCATCATCATGATCTCCATCATCGTGTCTTCTTGAAGTTGTCTCATCATCTATTACTTCTACTATTATGGCTAACGGTTTAGCAATAAAGTAAAGTAATTACATGACGTTATATGTTGACACGCAGGTCACAAATAAATTAAGACAACCCCTATGGCTCCTGCCAGTTGTCATACTCATCGACGTGCAAGTCGTGATTCCTATTACAAGAACATGATCATCTCATACATCACATATATCATTCATCACATCCTTTGGCCATATCACATCACAAAACACTTGCTGCAAAAACAAGTTAGATGTCCTCTAATTGTTGTTGCAAGTTTTTACGTGGCTGCTATAGGTTTCTAGCAAGAACGTTTCTTACCTACGCCAAAACCACAACGTGAATTGCCAATTTCTATTTACCCTTCATAAGGATCCTGTTCATCGAATCTGATCCGACTAAAGTGGGAGAGACAGACACCCGCCAGCCACCTTATGCAACTAGTGCATGTCAGTCGGTGGAACCAGTCTCACGTAAGCGTACGTGTAAGGCCGGTCCGGGCCGCTTCATCCCACAATGCCGCCGAATCAAGCTAATACTAGTAACGGCAAGATAATTGACAATATCGACGCCCACAACTGCTTTGTGTTCTACTCGTGCATAGAAACTACGCATAGACCTAGCTCATGATGCCACTGTTGGGGAACGTAGCAGAATTTTAAAATTTTCTACGCATCACCAAGATCAATCTATGGAGTCATCTAGCAATGAGGGAGAGAGGAGTGCATCTACATACCCTTGTAGATCGCGCGCGGAAGCGTTCAAGAGAACGGGGTTGATGTAGTCGTACTCGTCGTGATCCAAATCACCGATGACCAAGTGCCGAACGGACAGCACCTCCACGTTCAACACACCTACGGTTGGGAAGACGTCTCCTCCTTCTTGATCCAGCAAGGGGGATGGAGAGGTTGATGAAGATCCAGCAGCATGACGACGTGGTGGTGGATGCAGCAGGATCCCGGCAGGGCTTCTCCAAGCGCAAGCAGGGAGGAGAGGTGTTACGGAGGGAGAGGGAGGCGCCAAGAGAAAGGGTGCGGCTGCTCTCCCCCCCCCTCTTTATATAGGGGCCTTGGGGGGCGCCGGCCCTAGGAGATGAATCTCCAAGGGGGGCGGCGGCCAAGGGGTGGCTTCCCCCCAAGCCAAGTGGGGGGCGCCCCCACCCCTAGGGTTTCCCAACCCTAGGCACAGGGGAGGCCCAAGGGGGGGCGCACCAGCCCACCAGGGGCTGGTTCCCCTCCCACTTCAGCCCATGGGGCCCTCCGGGATAGGTGGCCCCACCCGGTGGACCCCCGGGACCCTTTCGGTGGTCCCGGTACAATACCGGCGACCCCCAAAACTTTCCCAATGGCCGAAACTACACTTCCTATATATAAATCTTTACCTCCGGACCATTCCGGAACTCCTCATGATGTCCGGGATCTCATCCGGGACTCCGAACAACTTTAGGGTTACTGCATACTAATATCTCTACAACCCTAGCGTCACTGAACCTTAAGTGTGTAGACCCTACGGGTTCGGGAGACATGCAGACATGACAGAGACGCCTCTCCGGTCAATAACCAACAGCGGGATCTGGATACCCATGTTGGCTCCCACATGCTCCATGATGATCTCATCGGATGAACCACGATGTCGAGGATTCAATCAATCTGTATACAATTCCCTTTGTCAATCGGTACGTTACTTGCCCGAGACTCGATCGTCGGTATCCCAATACCTTGTTCAATCTCATTACCGGCAAGTCACTTTACTCGTACCGTAATGCATGATCCCATGATCAACCACTTGGTCACATTGAGCTCATTATGATGATGCATTACCGAGTGGGCCCAGAGATACCTCTCCGTCATACGGAGTGACAAATCCCAGTCTCGATTCGTGCCAACCCAACAAACACTTTCGGAGATACCTGTAGTGTACCTTTATAGTCACCCAGTTACGTTGTGACGTTTGGCACACCCAAGGCACTCCTACGGTATCCAGGAGTTGCACAATCTCATGGTCTAAGGAAATGATACTTGACATTCGGAAAAGCTACAGCAAACAAACTACAACGATTGGGTCTTGTCCATCACATCATTCTCCTAATGATGTGATCCCATTATCAATGACATCCAATGTCCATAGTCAGGAAACCATGACTATCTTTTGATCAACGAGCTAGTCAACTAGAGGCTCACTAGGGACGTGTTGTGGTCTATGTATTCACACATGTATTACGATTTTCGGATAACACAATTATAGCATGAACAATAGACAATATCATGAACAAAGAAATATAATAACAACCATTTTATTATTGCCTCTAGGGCATATTTCCAACAAAAAGGACTAAGGATATGTTTCTCGTTTATGGAGGTGACAAAGAGCTCATCGTAAACGGTTACGTTGATGCAAGCTTTGACACTGATCCGGACGAATCTAAATCGCAAACCGGATACGTGTTTACATTGAACGGTGGAGCTGTCAATTGGTGAAGTTCTAAACAAAGCATTGTGGCGGGATCTACATGTGAAGCGGAGTACGTAGCTGCTTCGAAAGCAGCAAATGAAGGAGTCTGGATGAAGGAGTTCATATCCGATCTAGGTGTCATACCTAGTGCATCGGGTCCAATGAAAATCTTTTGTGACAATACTGGAGCAATTGCCTTGGCAAAGGAATCCAGATTTCACAAGAGAACCAAGAATATCAAGAGACGCTTCAATTCCATCCGGGATTTAGTCTAGGTGGGAGACATAGAAATTTGCAAGATACATACGGATCTGAATGTTGCAGACCCGTTGACTAAGCCTCTTCCACAAGCAAAACATGATCAGCACCAAGGCTCCATGGGTGTTAGAATCATTAGTGTGTAATCTAGATTATTGAATCTAGTGCAAGTGGGAGACTGAAGGAAATATGCCCTAGAGGCAATAATAAAGTTATTATTTATTTCCTTATATCATGATAAATGTTTATTATTCATGCTAGAATTGTATTAACCGGAAACATAATACATGTGTGAATACATAGACAAACAGTATGTCACTAGTATGCCTCTACTTGACTAGCTCGTTGATCAAAGATGGTTAAGTTTCCTAGCCATTGACATGGGTTGTCATTTGATTAACGGGGTCACATCATTAGGAGAATGATGTGATTAACATGACCCATTCCGTTAGCTTAGCACCCGATCGTTTAGTATGTTGCTATTGCTTTCTTCATGACTTATACATGTTCCTATAACTATGAGATTATGCAACTTCCGTTTACCGGAGGAACACTTTGTGTGCTACCAAACGTCACAACATAACTGGGTGATTATAAAGGTGCTCTACAGGTGTCTCCGAAGGTACTTGTTGGGTTGGCGTATTTCGAGATTAGGATTTGTCACTCCGATTGTCGGAGAGGTATCTCTGGGCCCTCTCGGTAATGCACATCACTTAAGCCTTGCAAGCATTGCAACTAATGAGTTAGTTGTGAGATGATGTATTACGGAACGAGTAAAGAGACTTGCCGGTAAAGAGATTGAACTAGGTATTGAGATACCGACGATCGATTCTCGGGCAAGTAACATACCGATGACAAAGGGAACAACGTATGTTGTTATGCGGTCTGACCGATAAAGATCTTCGTAGAATATGTGGGAGCCAATATGAACATCCAGGTTCCGCTATTGGTTATTGACCGGAGACGTGTCTCGGTCATGTCTACATAGTTCTCGAACCTGTAGGGTCCGCACGCTTAAAGTTTCGATAACGGTTATATTATGAGTTTATATGATTTGATGTACCGAAGGTTGTTCGGCGTCCCGTATATGATCTCGGACATGACGAGGAGTCTCAAAATGGTCGATACATGAAGATTGATATATTGGAAGCCTATGTTTGGATATCGGAAGTGTTCCGGGTGAAATCGGGATTTTACCGGAGTACTGGGAGGTTACCGGAACCCCCCGGGGACTTAATGGGCCTTAGTGGGCCTAGGTGGAAGAGAGGAGAGGCGGCTAGGGCTGGGCCGCCCCCCCCCCCTGTCCGAATAGGACAAGGAGAGGGGGCGCCCCCCCCTTCCTTCTTCTCCTCCACTCTTTCCCCCTCCCAAGTCCTAATCCAACTAGGAAAGGGGCGAGTCCTACTCCCGGTGGGAGTAGGACTCCTCCTGGCGCGCCTCATCCCTGGCCGGCCGCACCCCCCCTTGCTCCTTTATATACAGGGGCAGGGGGCACCCCATAGACACAACAATTGATATGTTTGATCCTTTAGCCATGTGCGGTGCCCCCCTCCACCATAGTCCACCTCGATAATACTATAGCAGTGCTTAGGCGAAGCCCTGCGTCGGTATAACATCAACATCATCACCACGCCGTTGTGCTGACGAAACTCTCCCTCAACACTCGGCTAGATCGGAGTTCGAGGGACGTTATCGGGCTGAACGTGTGCTGAACTCGGAGGTGCCGTGCGTTCGGTACTTGATCAGTCGGATCGTGAAGACGTATGACTACATCAACCGCATTGTGCTAACGCTTCCGCTTTCGGTCTACGAGGGTACGTGGACAACACTCTCCCCTCTCGTTGTTGTGCATCACTATGATCTTGCGTGAACATAGGAAATTTTTTGAAATTACTACGTTCCCCAACAGTATATCGATAAATACAACTCTGTATTCAGACATTGACCAACCAATATCACAACAAAACATATGATGGCTACTTTCATGAAGCAATAAAATATAGAACTATGGAATCCAGGAAAGTCTGAACAAAACAAGTACGAACTACATCATCCTTGACGCTAAAATAAATTACAGTCTTGTCTATTAAAGTATGCAATACATGTTGGAACATCACACCCCACTATTTGCCACAAATGTAACTTGGACAAAATTGTCAGCTAAGTAGATCCCATAGAGATAAATCAAGAGTCGTGAGATTTGAATGTTCAGTGGAAGGATAAGATATGATAGTACTCTTCTCCTCAGCGAAAAGGCAGATAACATCATCACCTGCCCCGCTAGTAATCTTTGCCTTCTTTCTTAGTGTAGTCCTTAGCCACAAGTCGCGCCTTATACTTATCAATAGTACAATCAGGCCTTAGCTACTTTTTGAAAACCCACTTAAATCCAGAGTTTTACAACCATATGTTCGGTTATTTAGCTCCCCAAGTTCCGTTAGAAATAATTGAGTCCATATTATTATGAACAACTTCATTCCAATCATCAACATCCGGAGATGCACATGCCTCTGCAATAGACTTGGGAGTGTCGTCCACAAGGTATACAATGAAATCATCACCAAAGGATTTTGTAACCCTTTGTCTCTCGCTCCTCACAGGAGTTTCATCGTTATCCTTCTCAAGGACTTCCTTAGGTGATTGTTTAAAATACTCATCAGATGTACTAGAATCAGGAATTATCTCAAAAGAAAATCTAGCAATGCTATGCATATCTTTCATAGTAAATATATTCTCAATAAATGTTGCGCCAGAAGATTCCATTATAGTGTCAACGTGCTTATCGGGTACCTCGGATTTAACCACTAAAAACCTATAAGCAATGCTCTGTTGAGCATAACCTAGGAGGACACAATCCACTGTCTTCGGTCTGAGTTTTTGTTTCTTAGGAATTGGAATATTGACCTTTGCCAAGCATCCCCAAGTGCGCAAATTAGAAAGTGATGGTTTTCCCCCAACCCACTCCTCATAAAGGGTTTTCTCTTTATTCTTGTTAGGAACTCTATTCAGGACATGACACGAAGTCAATAAAGCCACCCCACCATGCCTTAGATAAATCAGTAGTGTCTAACATGGCATTCACCAAGTCACAGCGTGCGGTGTTTCCTCTTGACAACCCCATTTCATTGGGGATAATATGGAGGCGTTCTCTCAAGAATAATACCATGTTCCTCACAAAATTCATCAAAATACTTTGGAAAAATACTCTCCTCCACGATTGGACCTAAGACACTTGATCTTTTCTCTCTAGTTGATTTTCAACTTCAGATTTGTAGATTTTAAAGTTGTCTAAAGCTTCATCTTTCGTTTGCAACAACTAAATATAACAAAATCTAGTCGCATCATTAATCAACGTCATGAAATATCTCTTTCCACCTTTTGTCAACACACCATTCATCTCACAAAGATCAAAATGTATGAGTTCTAGAGGTGCCAAGTTTCTCTCCTCAACAGTCGTGTGAGGCTTTCAAGGTTGCTTCGATTTCACACAACTATGACACTTAGAACCTTTGGCAACAGTGAAATTCAGAATTAAACGCATGCTCGATAACCGAGATATTAAACAAAATTAATATGACATAAATAAGAGTGACAAACACTTGCATCATCATTAACACTAGGAAAAATTTGGTTTACTGGCTTATCGCAAAAATCTGAAAGGAAAAAGAGGAACAAGCCTCCACACTCATAGCCTTTGCCTAATTGTCCAAATCTCGACACAATTACTTTATTCGACTCTAAAACTACCATAAACCCATCTGGACGTAGAAGGGAGCCGCCAACCAGATTCTTGTTCATAGTAGGCACATGTTGCACGTTCCTTAGCTGCACGATCTTCCCCGAAGTAAACTTCATATACACCATGTGACTCATTCCCCAGTAGAACGGATGAATCTGTTGCGACTGGTAAGAAGTGAACAAAGAGACGTTAGCACACACGTGAACATTAGCATCCAAATCAATCCACCACGAAGATGATTTAAATAATGAAAGACCAATAGGTAAATTACCGTACCCATCAGTAATGCTAGTGATCACCATGTTTTGACAATCTTGGAGCTCGTTTCCCTCCGCGGTCTGCACGTTCTAGGCATTCCTTGGAAAAGTGTCTGAACTTCCCATAGGCGTAGCACTCTAGCTCAGCCTTGTTAAACTTCTTCTTCTTCTTCTTGAAGGTAGTAGTCTTGGTAGGCTTGTTGAAAACAGGCTTGTTCTTCCCTTTGTTCTTATTCTGCGGGTACCTCTGCACATATTCGCGGTAGGTTGAACCTCACCTCCTTTCTCAATAATGTCTTTAGCACGAGCTTTCTCTTCAACATCAAGAGATGCAATCAGATTTTAACTGATATCTTCTGTTACTTATGTTTCAGAGTTGTGGGAATTCCTCCATGAAGGAGGAAACTTTGCAATCATGCACCCAACAACAAATTTGTCGGGTAGAACACACTTAAGGAGTTCCAGTTCCTTCACAATGCATTGTATCTCATGAGGTTGTTCAGCCACAGAACGGTTATTCACCATCTTGTAGTCGTGGAAACTCTCCAGATGTACAGTTCACTGCCTGCATTTGTTGCACCGAATTTAGCATTTCGTGCATCCCATAGTGTCTTTCCATCTTCTATGTGCATGTACACATCACACAGATGGTCGGCAAGAACACTCGTAATGCATCCCACAAACATAGTATTGGCTTCCTAGAATTTTCTCAGATCTTCCTCAGACATTCCCTCTGGAGCACTAACACTAACGTGGAAAACTTTCAAAGCAGTAAGCCAGAGCGCAGTCTTCATCTGCCACCTCTCTAAGCGTAAACTTATCCGGCCTCAGTGCATCAGCGAATCCAGCCATAGTTAACTCAGGAAATTGCTTACAAGTAGGTTTTTGGAATGTTGGAATATTAGGCGAGTTCATGATTAAATCCAGTAAATAATTCAAGACTAGAATAGAGACTAGGATGAAATAATCTAGCAAACTAGATGAACAACAAAACCTGCATAGCAGCATCACACACGAAGTAGCAAGTACCGAGAGAGACTTGAACAGAACACAAAGGACGCACTGCTCGTTAGTTGTTGCAGGAGCGACAATGTTGATGACGACGTTGGTGGCGATCTGTTGTTGACGGCGATGAGTAGCATCGTCCGACTTGGATGGAAGACGACCCGTGATAACGAACTTGAGTAGTCGCGCAGAGCGCTTTCCAAAAACCTAATTTGTCCTCTCTTGGTGCGGGATCGCAAGGAGAAACGGTTCTGAATACCTGCTCTCCCGCGCGCCGATGCAAGCCGGCGTTCAGGATAGAGTAGACTACGATGGTAGTGCAAGTTGCAAGATGAGGCAAAGCCCTAGGTGATTTCGGCGTGCCTTTGGCCGAGGCCGGTAAACAGTATATATAGTAAAACCAGAGGCGGTATCGTGTCACGATCACAATCTCAAACCGACTTGGTTTCCAAGTCAACCTTACCGAACAAGGAAATAATGAACTTGTTCGTCAAGACAACCGAAAATAAAACGGCAAAAGGAAGCCGCGCCCCTGCAAGACAACGGACCGGAGCCCGGCGGCGAGGCCGGTAGATATTATTTCATATGTATAGAGGGTATTCATATACTATAATATGAATCAAATAAGATATGGATCAAAGAAAAACTACTTCTTCTAAATCCTAAATTAATAAAATAAAGAAGTGAATTTTCAAATTTTAAATAAGGAATAAATCACGTATACATCTAAACAACCTTGAACGAGCGAGCGCACGCATGCATGCGGCCTTATCTTCCTCCCCATGACACCTCACTAAGTGTGATGTAGAGAACCCACTCTATAAAAAGTTCCAACACTTCCTCAGCTAGAAATGTTGGACTAAACTTTAGCACCACACCAGCACTTGCCATTTTTCTCGTGGGTTCATTTGAGATTCAGAATTTATGAATGGGCCAAGCCTATTTATTCTAACAGTATTTAGCTGATGGCACGTCTCTTGGAGCAACGCGGTGCCACTTGAAATAGATTCCTTTACTCTCTACCGTACGTGTACTCGCATCGATTATGGCGTCGAAACGCGGAAACTGTCCATGATTGTCGATTCCCTGTCCCTGCTGCAGATGCTCGAAGTTTGTAGCTTGAAAGGTTGTGTCAACGCTACACGGAGCTCAGCTACGCGTCCGAAAAGAGAACATTATAGTGTTGTCCACCACACAACCATCGATGATCTCCCGTACTAAAAGCCCCACTTGATAGTGCACATCTGGGCCATGAAGCTATTCCCTATTTGGGGCATTAACTTGACTCAATTTCGCAGCAAATCTTAACCTAGTAGTTAGTTTAAGGAACTTTTGGATGGTCCCGAGTCTAGTTGGTCCTCTGTGCGACGATCGAGTGGAGGACTCGAGACTTGACAGTTGGTCCTCGCTGCGTTGACGGAAAGTCCGGCGTCGTCCATCCCGAGGACTCCAGTCCGCCGATCGCAGCACCATTGTCGCAAACATTTCTTTCCTACTATATTGTCTGTACTCCCTTCATCCCATTATGTAAGATGTTTTTGAATACTAATAGAAGATAACCTAAGATGCAGCTAATTTGATCTCTATATTTTTCCAGTCAAGCTGAAACGCATGCAGAGGAGACCACTAGTCTAAACTGAAGAACGAATGAAGCACTTGGAAAATTCAGGCTCTGTTTTGTTCATTTGCTCGTTGAATCGGTCATGGAGAAAATAACGAGAAATTGGCGGAGGCTTCCAGTACTCCGACATGACACGACCGCCTGTCTGCTACTGCTAGTTAGTGTGACGACGTTGCTAGCTAGACAGTACTACCATTTAAAGTCCTTAGTTTCAACAGGAAAAAAGGAGGTCGAGGTCAAAGCGAGGACCGCATCCCTCTCGAGTCGCCTTCCCGCGGGCGACTCGGGAGGGCTCCGCCGTCGCCACCGCCTAATCCCTCCAGCGCCCTTCTCCCCCTCCGCCGCTGCCGATGATCGGCACCGGGCAAAGCTCGTGCGTGCGACGGCGGCGGCGGAGGGTCTCTTCTCTCATTTCCGATCTGCGGCGGCGCGGACGTCCTGATCCACGAGGTGTGGCCCTCCTGACGGTGTGGCGGATCCCGGAGGCGGCGGTGTACGGGTGTCCAGATTCATGGGTGTGGGACTCCCGTCAGCGTGCGGGCTCCCGGCGGCAGCGGGATCGATCGACGGCGGGCTTGGGTGATGGCGTCGACCGTGCGGTGCCGGATCTTGTCGCTTGCGGCGGATCTCACCACTCCGGCCTTTGTGGAGGAACCTGGACCAGGGGCGGCGGTCCTGTTAGGCATGGCGACGGCGCACTCGGCTGGCAACGTTCGCGGGGGTGCATGGACAACGTCTTGACCGCGTGGGTGGTGAGTCGCCAGTGGATCTCCTTCGCGCTGCAAGCTTTCTCCCACTGCACTTGGTGGCTTACGATCGCGGTCGTCGGCCTCGGTGCGTTCACGGGGGCTGGTAGAGGTGACATCGGACCGGAGGAAACTCTGGATGACTCGTTCATCCCGGCGGTGGCGATGACCAGGGTCGCCGTCTTCCTACTTGCAGGTGCCATCGAGGTTCCTGCCCTCCACCCCGACCTCATGCCCGGGTGAAAATTCCTAAATCTCCTTAGATTGGGCGGTGGCGGCACTGTGTGTGTCGTACCCTTCTTGAAGGCGTCGCTTGGGGCGTTTGGGTGCTCCGTTTGAGGAACTACAGGCGGAGGGGATGGGACCAGTGGCAGCAAGCGGTGTTTCGCGTCGGAGGAGCGGTGTGGCATCTGGCACGTCGACAACGGCGGGTCTCAGCGGCATGGAGCAGCGGGGTCTCGCCGGTGGGCATGTGAAGATGAACGAGCGCAAGATGGTGGCGTTGTCTGGCGTCTTGGTGGCGTCGACGGCAGCTATACCGGACAAGGTAGATGCGGCAGTACAACACTGAAGATGGATTGGTGTCAGGTGGTTGTGGCGGCCTCATACCCGGCAGCCGTCCTAGTTGAGGAGCGCGCCGGACTGGTGGGTGCCCCATACCCGGCAAGCGTCCTGGTTGGGACCTCAGGTCTTAGATATTAAGTTCGATTGCAAGGTCTGTTTGATATTAGGCCCAGACTATCAGCATCCCTACAACAACTGGATAGGAATAGTGATGGATGTTGCCTCGACGGTGATTTTAGTCTTACTGTTGTATGACTTTATAAGGTTTTGTGTGAATAATTAATAAAGTGGCTGCATGCATCATTCAGATGCAGAGGCGAGAGGTCCTTCTCCGTTTTTTTCTTTAAAAAAAAAAGCGAGGACCGCAGTTACTTGGCCAAACCGCAGAAAATACTACCCGCACAGTGGCTCGTTGTGAGGCGGTCAACATGGCTGTGGCATTCTGTGGTATCCCGGCGGTCTGCTCTCTACGTTCCGGTCCACAGTACTCGCTGCCGAACCGATGCATGAGCTCGACGCACCCAGAAGAACGAGTCACGGCGGCATGGATTCTAGGGCATTTGCCTAACTAGTATACTGAGCACTACACGTTTCTTCGCGCGCCGATGATTATTAAGCTAGTCGACGCAAGTGATCCATCTTGCATCTTGCATCGCATGCATGAGACAACGACGACGACGAATCTCTAGTCTCCAGGTCAAGCGTTCACATTTTCGGCCCGGCAAGCTTCAACCGAGCACGTACTAGCTTGGCTTGGGTTCCTCACACTAGTTGTCAAGACGACCAAAGTCGGTCAAGATGACCAAAAGGACAATGGGAGCCACACAAACCTATCCTAGCTAACATTCATAGAGTCATGAGTCATGACCTAAGCTTTTCTGGCAATCTGCACTGCATGGTATAGGGTCACCGGAGATCGGAAATCGCCGAGATACTTTTCGCCATCCTCCTTGGTCTGGACTCATTGCATGGTATAGGGTTGCCTTGCCTGATCAACGGACAATCTCCTACACTAGGTTAGTCAAAAAAAATACAAGGTTACGCCCAGAATTTGAATACATGTGGATATGTGGCCACCTTCGAGCCGAGGAGAAAGAAGAAATATAATTGCGAGCAACATGGACCCTGACCCTAGCATCTTTTAAATTGAATGTGGCCTTAAATAGGGCTCAGTCAAATGACATAACATGTAAAAAAGAAAAAAGAAATATTTTTTTTGCATGAACCTCAACGGAAAAATCTTACGGATGTAACATCGACCGAGACTTAGTAAGACTGTTTTAAATTTGGAAATGGTCGCCATCGCGGCCGATCCAACCGGCTAGTTTATACTGCCAGATCCAATTTTCAGTTGACGTGGACAGGCAGCCGAGTCATGTGTTTCCATACGATGAACGATGTGGACCTGCCTCATTAAACCATACTTCGCTGTAATTGAAAAAAATAATCGCATTCGGTGTTAGTTGACGGCTGTGCTAGCTTAAAGTAAGATTGTGCGCACCTAATGAGAAAAGCATACTACTCGTATTTATTTAGTTTTTACATCAAAGTTTAAAAGGCCTTCCTTTTCATCCGCTTGGGAATTTTCCGAAAAGAATGTGTGAACCCTCTAAACCCTCCGACTCTGTATTGAGTGGTGCACACAATAGAAAATTAGTTGAAGAACGCCTTTTATCGTTGTGTGTTTAGACTATTGATCAGATGTATACTGCACGTAAAGAAGTAATTGAATCGACCTTGACCTATGGCGGCTGCTCTAGCCTTTTTTATGCAGACACTCTAGAGCAATCATTCTACAGTGAATTTCCGTTAATAAAACAAATGTTTATTACAAACAAAAACAGAAAGAAAATCTGTAGACTAATGTAAGACGTTTTAGACCACTAACGTAGTATCTAACTGTCATTTTATCTAACATGGGAAAAGCAAAGGAAGTAAGAGTACTTACAACCGGACCCCTTAAACCCGTCTCAAATGCCCGGACAGGCCGCCGGGTCACTGTCCGGTCATGATTTTTTGACCTAGACGAGCCTCTCAAACGCCCGGGCTGACCGGCACCCCCCATATCCAGCCTACATATGGGGCGGATATGGGGCGCACACACGCCATGTCGGACCCGACAACCCCACCCCACCCCAAATTGCACCAAATCCCCCTCCCCCCCTGAGCTGCCGGATCCATTTGCTCTGTCCTCTGTCTTTCTCCTCCACGTCGCCCGGCTCGCAGCTCCGCCGCCGCGCCCGCTCCACAACCGTTCCCGGGCTCTCCGCCGACAGCTCCAGAAGAGTGCTCCCATCCTCGCCACGGGGGACGTTGTCGTCAGCCCGGACGCCATCGTGGTACGCCCGACAACTCTCTGGCTCCGCCTTGCGCTTGATGTGTTCGGCACATTGACCGGCCGGAATTATTGTGATTTTGTTAGTAAATGATGGATTCCAATGCTTCGTCGGACGAGGAGTATAGACCGACGGAGCTTGACCAAATGATTCAAGATGAGTTCTTCGATTCATCGGATCCACAATGGCAACCAAGGAAGCAATGCTTGAGTTTGGCACTTCAAATAAATTCTATGTAAACACTATGTATGCTTGATACCAACATTTGTTATTTACGTGTGACATTGTGGTGCATGATCGACGTGCGTGTATTTGCATGGATTTGAGAGTCCGATTTGAGATATGTGGATACACGGAAGGAAATAGGAGGGCTCGTCCGAATGCACCCGTGGGCATGAAGGACGCGTCCGCGGGCATTTGAGGGACCGGATTTGCCTAGCCCTGTTCTAGATGCTCTAAATCAGCCCAAGGATGCAATCCATTGATCAAGGCACTCTACCCTTGCTTTAGTTATGCATTTGAGAAGATCTTGCTCCAGTTGAATTTCTAGGAACTCACTCAATGATTTCTATCCTTGAAGATTTTGCCATTTTCTTTTCATTCATATGTTCCAACAACCCGAGAAAAGTTAGAAATGATCCACGCATGACAATCCCTAGAAGCACCCTTCCCTTGATTTGCCGCTGATTTCCTCTTCCCATCTCAGATCTCGAGTCGCACCTCTTCTCGCTACCTTCTCTTTGCCACCTGAGGCTGCTGTGGGCTAAGCCACACGGCTGCCAAGGAGGGGGCGGAGGGGAGGTCGTTGTGTTCATGTAAGGTTCCTCCTCCGGGGTAGCTCCTTACGGTAGCGTGGTGGATCAACGGGTTCCTTCAGAGTTGCAACAGCGACGACTTGGAACCCGGTAGTGCGGCAAGGCTCACCTGTGTCGGGGTCTTGGCGGCGCATCTGTGGCTTTCATCGGCGGTGACATAAAGGTTGCTCCATGGTGGCATGGTGTGCATCCATTTGGGTCACCAGACGCAACTTGCAGGTGTCTTAGGCGACACGTGTCTGGATGCTAACGGCAGGTGCGGAGGTTGCTCCCTTGGAGGTGCATGGAGCTTTTACAGGAAGCCTTGAGCCTGAATCTGGGCTCAGGTGGTCTTGTGGACGGCGAGGGACACCTGGCCATGGCGGCGCCGGAGAACGGCAGGCATGGATCGGCCTCGGTGTCTGGCCAGTCCCAGATGTTTCCATGTGTCGGCATTGGTGGGCATCGCGCACAGGTGTTACGCGGTAGTGACAACGCATACCGGATCTGGTGTTGGGTTGGTGTCGTGTGGAGGTGATGAGAGGCACATACCTTCTCTCCCGCACCGGCATCTTCAGGATGCATCTAGCGGAGATGGCTGCTAGGTATTGCTATGGCGCGCTCGGTAACCATTGGCAAGACGACTATGTGGTACTGTTGCGAAGGCGACGTGATGGTGTCACCCCTTCCAACATCTTCTTCTTTGTCTGGCTTATTCTATGATAGCTAGCCAGTAGAATAAAAGGG